>NC_046383.1:304771-335265 GCF_011125445.2 Fundulus heteroclitus
CGTTCATTCAGATAAAACAATTTTTTCGGCATGGGACTTTTTGGATTCAAACATGTTCTTGAAACTAGCTAATGAAAGCACAAAACAAGACTATTAAGGATTTCTACAAAGCTGTGCCATTGTCTGTTTTTTCACATAATGTCGGCTATTTATTTCTATTTTTTTATCGTATTATTTAAAATTTTAATGTCTTGTGCTTTTTATTTTGATCATTCTTTTTGTTCAGCACTTTGGTCAGTGTCAGCTGTTTTGAGAGTGCTTTATAAATAAAGTTGGTTCGTCTTGCTTCTGCCAGGGTCTGGGTTTTTGGGCATTTATTTTTCAGGTGGTGTTCTAAAGGAGCTGTAGAATAATCCTTCATTGCCAAATGGTTTTCAACTGCTGGTAACCCAATTTAATTAATCTATGTGCTTCTCAGAAAGATTTGCTTCTTTTAGTTGTATGTTTCCCAATATGAAATTGTACTTCTCTCTGTCCTCCTACATTCCCGTTCCCAGCACTTTGTTGTGGATCTTCGGTTTACTTTTAAGAAACAGTTCTGTCCTGGCTTCTTCAATTCACCAGTTGCTCACCACAGTCCTGCTCCGCCACCTCTCCCGTGCCTGCCCGCTCTCTGAATCTTACCCACCATATTCCATCCCAGCTTTCCCTAAGATCTTGCAATTCCAGCTGTCTTTCATCAGCCACTCCGGACTCTGACTAAGTACCTTCTCAGGATCTGTCATCATCATCTCTCAAAATAAGCTCAGTTATCCTGTTTCTTTACTAGTAAACGGCAGATCGGTGACAAATAAAACTTTTATTCTAAAAGGCTTGTTCACATCCCAACAACTAGACTTTCTCTGTGTAACTGAGACTTGGTTGAGGGCTGGTGAGTCCAGTGCCTTCACAGAGCTCTTATCAGAGGATTGCGGTTTTCTTAAACTCCCCACGAATGTCAGACAGATTAAGCACACCAGCGGCTGTTTTTAAAAACCACTATAAATGTAAACCACTGTCCTTATCAGCATCACCCAGTAGCTTTGAACTGACTGTGTTTGAGCTGGGTCGCTCTCACACAGTGCTCTGTGCTGTGGTCTACATGCTTCCCAGATACAATAAAGACTTATTGAGTGACTTTTCTGACTTGTTGGCTGAAATTATGCCAGAATAAGATGATGGTCTTACTGTGGGATATTTTAATATCCATGTGTGTTGTCCTGAAAAGCCCATGGCCTAGGACTTTTTAAATCTAATTGACTCTTAATCAAGTAAAATCTGTTTCTGCACCCAGACAGAGATATGTACACAAACTGGATCTTGTTTTATTTTACGGTTTACCCGTTTTTAAAATAAAACCATACGAAGTATGCAGTTTACTAGAAGCCATGTTGGAAGCACATCAAAGATATGGAAGAAGGTGCTTTACAAGACCAAAATTGAAGTTTTTAGCCAGCAAACAATACACTCTTTGGCTGAGAACTAACACTGCACATCACTCTGAATGAGAAAAGATCAGATCAGGTACTGCTCAGGTGGGTTAATGCTAAGATATGTCTTTCTGTCTCCAGCCCCATCCTTTTGATTAGCGGGGATTGATAACACCTACTGCCGGTGTCCACCTGTTGCACCCTGCTGGAGAAAGGTGAGAATAACCACACACCATGGCAGACCTGAACCACATTCCTGACACTAGCAGGGCAACGACCCTAAACATAAAGCTAGGGTTACAATTGAATGGTTTAAACCAAAACATATTCAGGTGTTGGAATGGCCCAGTCAAAGTCCACAAGTTCACAAATGCTCTCCATCTAATCTGACTGAGCTTGAACTGTTTTGCAAATAAGAATGGGCAACATCTTCAGTCACTAGATGTGCAAAGCTGTTATACGCATACCCTAAAAGACTTGCTGCTGTAATTACAGAAAAATGTGGTTCCATAATGTATTGACTCAGAGGGACTGAATACTTTTGCAAAATGCCCTTTTCAGTTTTTTTATTTGTAATAAAAAATGAAATCATGTGTATATCTTTCTTTCTTTCTTTCTTTCTTTCTTTCTTTCTTTCTTTCTTTCTTTCTTTCTTTCTTTCTTTCTTTCTTTCTTTCTATATACCACATTGTGTTGGTCTTTCACATAAAATGCCAATAAAATATATGTATGTTTGTGATAAATCATTGTTTTGCACTCCTGTTGTCTGACTGAATTATTGGGTCCAACCTCTGAACATTCCAGAATTTGAAACATGGCCATTAAATCCAGGGAATATCCAGTCTCCAGTGTTGCCACTTCAGCCACCAACACAGCTAATGTTAAGTGATCAAAAAATGTAAAACATTTATTTAGATCAACAATTTCAGCGTTGATCTATTCAGAATCACATTCAGAAACATTTTATTGTCAGTTACCATAAAAAGAAATGCCGCAAAAACACAAACTAAGCATATAAAAATGTGTGAAAAGTGAAAGTAGTGGGGAGGGACTAAAAAAGTCTGCCAGGATGAGAGGGGAAAGCTGCAATCCAGGCTGCATGTCTCTGGGTCCTGGAGATGAACAGTTCCTGGGGAGATGGGAAGTTGCAGCCATTCATGTTCTGAGGTCAGTGGATGATCTGCTGCAGCTTGGCCTTGTCCCTGGCCATGGCCGCAGCAAACCAGATGCTGCTTTGAGGCACTCCTCAGGATTTTAAGATTTGCAATTTTAATGTATCTGGAACCAATTATGTTGAGAATCTCTCATTTCTTAAACCGTACTTAATAAATCATACCTCTTAGTCTGCTCTGCTGTCAGGAAAGACTGCAAAAGCTCAGGTCCAAGCATCTTGTCTACATAGATTTCACGGATGTGATTAAAATGTATTAAAATGTAATGTAAAAGAAAAGAAAGTATTCTGAATGCACCGTTTATATGGGCTGAAAATCAAACAATCCAACCATGACGTGCGTTTACTCGCACCAAGCTTTATTCAAAATAAAAACTCTGACATTAACAGAGTTGATGATTTCCATAAAACAACAGTAGAAGTTTTGTATTTCATGTGGAAAAAAACAAGCGCAGAAGTGCATTGGTTCTGGTGCGGGTCCATTCTGTTGGAAAAAAAAAAAAAACTGTTATATGCAGTGTTATTTAATTTAAAATTTCAAAAGGGTTTTGTGGCTCCCAGTGTTTTCTTTACTGTGTGAAATGGGTCCAAATGGCTCTTTGAGTCGTAAAGGTTGCCAACCCCTTACATAGACCTTCCGAAGTATGTTAAACCCCTAAGTGATGTAAATGTGTTGCAAATGTTTCCTTAATTATAAGATCCTTCCAATTGTGTCTTGCCCACATTGAGCAATCAAAACAGGTCTTCATTAAATTAATTTATTTGAGTTCCCTTTGACCTCTACATGCAAAGCACTCTTTAAAAAATGCAACAATATTTTAGACACTACTTTAACTAGTGCAATGGTTAGAAAATATAAGTCATATCAAGAATCAAGAGTCTTTATTGTCATTACCTAATCATTATGATATTTTGGTCAGACACATGCTCAGAATTCACACATAACATAACACACATAACATTACAATTTCAAAAATTAAACAAAATTATAAAAGTTGAATGTACCAACAACACTTCCTGAGAAACTAAAAAGTGTGGGAATAGTACTTAGTATCTGATAATGTCAAGAACGATTGTAAAAATGGACCCATCTTTACAAAAAACACCCAAAACAATAACCAAATACCTCCAAATCATGACATAAGATTTAAATGTTCAAGTCAGAAATGACAGGTAGCAATCACTTTAAAATAATGTGCAGTTGTATGAATGTTCAAGACAAACACTCCCTGAGAAGTTAAAAAGTGTGCAAATAGTCATTATCAAAAATTGAAATGTTCAGTTCAAATACAGACAGGCAGCAGTCAGTTTACAGAGCGTTGTAAAACACGGTGCAGTTGCATGAATGTAATAAAAAGGCCCAAATGCACTCCTCCATCAAAATCACCTCTAGCGTTCCGCAGGCAGTATGTATTTCATGTACTCTGTGTGGACGTGAATATCAATATAGCAAAACTTTGGTGATTTTTTTAACCTAAATGCACTGATAATGTTTTTCATATTGTAGGCTAAGGCAAACTTAATCAGTAGGCTAGTTGGTCCCTAGGACTGATTTTAGATTTATATTTTTCTTCAGTCTGGTGAGAGAATTTGATAGATCCATGTGCAAACCTTTGCATATGCATGCAGCTTTCCTCCACATTTAGCTCGTGCAAAAAGCTTTTAAAATATTCCACATCAATTTCAAGCATTCCGGCTTTTTTAAAATGTGACACATTGCTTAATGCATAGATATGTTAGCTGTGCTCTTTTAAATGTGCTTGTGGCATCACTTTGTATAGTAGCTAGAAAATCTGTAACAGGTATTGTTACAATTACAAACTATTGTTTTGTTACAAATTGATAATAGAAAGTGATTTACAAATACCAATATTGATCTGATTACTATGTTGATTAATTTAGAAAATAAATCTGAATTGTAATCACAGAAAATAGAAACTGAAAAACTGCGCATTCACTGCTTTTAGGTACAGATGTAGATACGGTTTCCTCCCACTGCCAGAGACCTGAACACTGCTTGGCTGCACCTTCAGAAAACTGTAACGTAGGTCCCTCCGAGGCCACTGGATCATTCAAAAGAGTATGCAAAACAAATATCAACTATTAAGACTTTCACAACCCCATAAAGTATATTAATACATGAACAGGTTTTTAGATTATTAACAAGCCCACCAATGTTATTTAGCAATCCTGAAGTCATATCAATATGTATTATTGTAATGTTTGGTTTTGATCTCTCTTTATTTCTGGTTATGTTTCTCAACTTAATATGATTTCTTTATGCACTTATTTATTTTTAATAACCAAATCAATAGTTCTGTATGGTTCTTAGTGGAAAAAAAAAATTACCCTGATATCGGTACCATAACCCAGTACCACCTGTTGACTAAATGTTATTTGCTGGTCTTGTCTCATGTTTAAGATGGAAAGTTTTGGTTACCTCCTTTCCACTGGGGTAGTGAAGACCAACACCCAACGTTTGAATCTGCCAATCAGATCTTTCAGAAGTTGCTCCCTCCCATTTGATATTACCGAATTAAGAGTTTGTCGTATAGAGACGGAGAAATTAACTGCAGTGTTGGTGAGTTGGAAAAAACAAGCCTTCAAAATGAGCACCTTGTTTTATATTCTGCTGATGCTCCCAGTTGTTTGTAAGTATATGTTGACATGTCAGAAAAGATGTTATTTTCTTAATATGGTAAAATATGTATAATAATGCATTTGTGATATGAATCACTATTTTTGTGAATATGTATGTTTTCTGGATGTGCAGATGCAGAGAACTTTGTGATGACAACAACAGTAGCTGTTGGAGAAAAGTTGACTCTATCTTGCAAACGGCATTCAACTGAGGGCGTTGGATACCTCTTTTGGATAAGATTCGTCCCTGGATACATGCCTGAAATCTTGGGCAAAACATTTAACTTTAATTATGATCTTTTGAATACAAATTCTCGCATTTCAACAAAACAAGAACCTGGCAGTTTTGTTCTACGTATTGCACAAACAAGGCTGAGTGACATGGGATTTTATTTTTGTTTAAAGTCACAAAATATCAACGTTTCTTTCTTGAATGCAACATTTCTGAGGATAAAAGGTAAAGATTGTAAAACTTTAAAATAAAATCACAAAATTTGGAAAACGTTAGAGTTTTTAATGTGATTATGTTAAAATATCAAGCACACACATTAATCTAATAGTTGTTTTTTTAAGACCTAAATCCAATATCTTTTGTTTGTATGACCACTTGAATGTTTATTTTTCTTCTCCAGGACCAGAACCTCATGATATTGCAGTTACTCAAGACTCTCTGTCTGAAACAATTCATAAAGGGGGCTCTGTAGGTCTGCAGTGTTCAGTTCTGTCCCAGTCAGAAAATAACTCATGTCCAGAGGAGCGCAAGATTTTCTGGTTCAGAGTCTCTTCAGCGCAATCGGTCAGCTTAATTTATGCTCAAAATGAGGTTGATGGTGAGTGTAAACATAATCCAGAGACTCAGTCCGGGCAGAGTTGTGTCTTCAATTTTGTCAAACACAACATCAGCTTCTCCGATGCTGGAACTTATCTCTGTGCTCTGGCTGCGTGTGGGAGGGTAGTTTTTGGAAATGGCACAAAAGTGGAGATTGAAGGTGATTCCATTATGTTTCTGCATTACAGTAACAATATTACTTCAGATTTTAATTCCTCTATAATAACTTGTGATGTTTTTCATGTTTCAGATACACAGAGGAATAACACTCTTTTCCTTCTGTTAAGTGTCACTGTGGGTTTGATGTTGATTGTTGCAGCCCTACTTGTCTGTTGGATTAGGAAAAAGCACTGTAAGTTTTGCAACGGGATGAGTGGTGACTCTTGGGTTGATAAAGTTTTCTATTAAGTAACCAATTTAAACAAAATTAAACAAATATTTAACTATTTTATATGTATTTACAGGCTTTGAGTTTCCAAACAGAAATACTGAAGCACATTGTGGACAACAGCAAAATCAGCAGGTGAGAAACTCAGAAATGGAGTTAAATATATCTCAGCTCAACAGTGTTCATTTAATAAATGTCTATTTATTAAGATTTGCTCCTGTCCTTTATTTCCACAGACAAATGAGGACATTTTAGAATATTCTACAGCAGTTTTTACGCAGAGAAAAGCCAACCGAGTGAGCAGGGTTAAGGAAAGAAGAAAGGAAGAGACCATCTACAGTGAGGTCAGGGCCTTTGATAAAAACTAAACTCAGAAACACTGGAACTTAAGGATCTTTTAAAACCTTATTTTTGCTTTGAATACAATAAATGCTTCAGCTATTGCAAAGTCTTGTATTTGACACATACATTAATTTGATAAGTATTTTCACCCAGTTAAAATGTATAGTTAACAATTCTTATGCGTTTCATTAAAATATTGTTTATTGCTTTTGAGTTGTGTTGCAAAACAAAAAGATAAAGCTTTGACCTATTGTTACTTTGTGACTTTGTAAAACGTTGTTCATGCATCCGAAGCTAATTTAAAACAATAGTTTTTTGTACCTCTGTTTTCATCCATCCATCCATTATCTAAAACATCTATCCCTTGTGGAGTCATGAGGGGTGATGGTGCCTATCTCCAGCTGTCAATGGGTGAGAGGGGCGGTACACCCTTGACAGGTGGCCAGTTCTGTTTTCTTGTTTTGTTTTTCTTTTTATATTTTTTTATAATGCTAGGCAATACACATTAGAATGGAAGTGTGTGTTTATGTATGTAATTATTGCAAGAATTGCAGAGATTATACTGTATGCATGACTTACAGTAACCAAAACCTGCACAGTTACACCTTAATGTTCCCAAAATGTAATAAAAAATTAAATAGCATTTTTTATTCTAATAAAATTTAATATTGTAGCTTGATAATTTTTCATTGCCGCCAAGCTCTATAATGTCAAATGGAATTTTGATTGAAAAAAAACGTTCTAATGATACATTACATAATTGTATATAGGGTACAAAATCTCCATGTAAATATAATTGTTATGTGTAGTGTTCAGAGAACGCAATATCAGCCAGACACAGAGTTAATGTTATTAAAAGTTTATTGAAAAACATGAGTTATTGGCAAGTAAGGCAGCATGCAGAACCAGATTAGACCAGGGGTAGAAGGCAGTGACAGAGCTGAACCACAGCTGAAGGCGGGAGCTGATAAGAACAGGCGATGTTGACCAAGGAACCATCATAACAGGCAGAGCAAGCAGCTGGAGCTTATGAGGCAATAATTGTGCAGCACATAGTCACAGGCAGCATAAATCAGTGAGGCTGAACACAAACAAAGCAGAAAAGTCCTGCTGGCTGACCACACGGAAACTGGTTGAGCCATCGTGGCAGCACATATGAAGCAAAACAAGACAATCTGGCAAGGAGTGGATCAGTGCGGCAGGTATAAGCAGGCTGGTGAGCAGAGTTGACTCCAATCAGTGCCACAGGTGGATCTGATCAAGGGCAGAGTGGTGGCTGGAAGGAGACTGAGCTGATAGGATGATAACTGGTTACTGAGGAGTCGCAGAGTAGATTCCAGAAAAGTCCAAACAAAACAAACAAAAAAACTAAATTATGACAATAATACACAATACATTTGCTCTTTGGTTTTATACATGGGCAAAAAGTTTAAGTCAAATTAAAAAAAGTTTAAATAACGTAAAATACAGCTACTTGCAAATTACTTCACACCTGTTTAACATCAGTTTTAATACAACAATGTTTTAAAACTACAGAGGTTAGGGTATGACTCTACCAGTTTTGCAATTTTAGTCCATTCTTCTTTTCCAAATATCTCTAGCTTAGAACGCAACTATTGAAAAATAGTTTTCAATAGTTGCGTTATAGGCTAGTTTTAGGCCTATGCCCTTTTAATACACACGTGCTTAAGTGCTTTGCTCCAAACAGTTCAATTGTTGCTATATCTTAAGGGTTCTTCTCCTGGTGAAAAGTTAACCTCAGACCTAGTTGTGCCCTTTTTTCATGCTAGTAGTAAAGGTAAACATTGTAATTCTTCTAAAAAACTCCTTCTTCTCAACTGTTCTGTCTTAAATGTGGCCTGAAATGGGGCCCCTAAAAGAAAATGCAGGCTGCTGAGAGTGTAGGCTGAAGATTTAAAAGAGCCACAGCTGAGATTAGCTTATAAATTTGGTGTCTGAGTGTTAATTCCAATTTATTCAAGTTTCCCTGTTTTCAAAACATTTACCGATGCGCCACAACTGGTTTTTTTAAGAAGTGAATTTTTTTTACACCATTTCAAACTTTAATCATATAATCAGATTGACTGTATCAGCATTCAAAACCCTTGTGTTGTTGATGCTTACACTGGTGACAGATAATTATACATAGGATATTTCAAATAAAAAAACAATACATAAGCCAACTTGAATCTTAAATAAAAGTCCACACAACACTTTATGAGGGTTTTTTACCATTTCCATTTTATTTATTTATTTTACCTAGCCAAGAGGGACCAGAAACACTTGATATAAAAACATCTACACACAAATGAAACAATTTACAGTTCAACTCAAGAATAACACTTACACTGTTCAATCAAGGACCTATTTAGAATAGTTTTAAAGGCACTCAGGGGAATTGGAAATACCATCACTTGCCTCTCCCCGACAATCATCAGGGTGACGTGTACCACAGATCAACAGATAAATTGTGACAAGGTGTGAATGAGACGTGTAAACGGATGTATTTAGCTGGAAACAGTCAAATAGACTAGTGTGTATGCATTAGAAGACCTTGTAAACGGGAGAAATAGGAGGGCAATATGGTTTCAGGGATCAAATATTTCCTGGCCAATGATGATGACTGGCCGATATGCTGCTTTAGACTCTGAGCAATGCATTCTCTTAAAACCTAGGGGACAGTGGCTACCTACCCCACCCAGGTGCTGGATCTTGCCCCGCTCTCCAGATCTCAGAGTGCAGAGGAGGTGCTCACACCTCCCACACCCATGCAGCGCGCAGCATCCCATCGGCTTCCTGCTTACGGCAGTGTTTTTCTTCTCTTCGATACTTGTGCTTTTACCTCTGATTTACATATTTAATAAACTCTTCTCTGTTGTTTCAGTTTTTTTTTCTTTTTCTCTATGGTTGCCATTTCATCTTGAACCCCACCACAAAATGATCACCTGACTCATTTAAATACACTTACACTGTTCAGGTGCTAAAACATCTGACAATATGTTTGATAAAATAAAAAGAGCTGGAAAGTAGTAGTAGTAGTAGTAGAAGTAGTTGTGCAGATCAGTATTTTCAATAGAAAAGAAAAAAAACAACTACTCCTTCAAATGATTGTTTTTTTTTTTATTTCTTTAATCCATTTTCAAGAAGGAAGTTTGTTTAAAATTAACTTTTAGGCCACACATCAGTTGCAATGATTTATTCTATTTTTATTCGTTAACAACTTGTCAGCATAATTTACAATTTTGTACCTTTCTGTTGATTTTTGTTCAAATACATTACTTAGTGTGATCTAATAGAATGTAGAACAGCTATTGTTTTAATTAAAGTTACAAAATACAGAAGCAGCAATGGTAATAGGAAAATTAAAATGTGTGTTTAATTAAAAACATCCAACTGCAGCAAAAGTTTAAATCCCTTGTGTTACACAAAAAACTTTTGAACCTATTCATACAATCATGATTTGTCTGTGACATTTATCTTGTGAACATTTTCTCACCAAGACATTAAAGTGATGTGATACTTAGAATGAAGAAAGGTGATTTTGGTGATCATGTGATCTGACATCAGAATAAACACATTCTTGCGGCAGCTCTCTCTTCTCATTAGCCCTCCTAGTCCTGGTTTGCACTGATGCATAATTTGCCTCATCGTCCTGTAAAAGAAAGAAGATTTTAGAAGATTTTTTTCCCCACATTTACAGGAGATGTAGTATAACAGTTCTCAGATATACATTTACCCAGTTTCTAGACTGAACAGCTGCTGGTTTGTCATCCTCTTCTAGACTGCAACCACCAATTTGACCTTTCAAAAAAAACAAATTCAATTACCTGTTTCCATATATTTTCTGTATTTATGATGTTATTTTTTTTGAAGGGGATGGGTTAAAATGCAGATGTGAATTTCTCCGTTGTGAGATCAATGATGTTCAATTATTAGTAGTATTTTTATGTAGATATATCATTATCTTTATTGTCATTGCAACATACATTCAAATGAAATTTGTACTCTGCATTTAACCCATCTCCTTGGGGAGCAGTGGGCTACCACTGTACGGCGTCCGGGGAGCAATCTTGGGTTAAAGGTCTTGCTCATGGACCCAGAGTGGCAGTGTGTGGAAGTTGAACCCATAACCTCAGGGACACAAGCTCAATGCTCTGACCACTAGTTAGGGGGTTAGGTAAAATAACTACAAAAGCTCACTGACATTGAACTATCATGACCAAAAGTATGTTAAACTGGGGAAGGAGATATACAGTGCTTTGCTAAATTATTTGCCTGTCATTAGGATTTTATGTCACGCCAGCATAAAGTAGCACATACACTCACCGGCCTCTGCTGCATATCATGTTAACATAATGAACAAATCAGCCAGTAACATGGCAGCAACCCAGTGCCTATAGCCTAGGCCTCAAACTAGGGTAAAGACTATTTGTGTAAGTTCAAAGAAGGGAGATTTAAGACACTTTGAGCATGTCAGTACAGGGGGTATCAGACGGTGTGGTCTGAGTACTTCAGAAACTGCAGATTTACTGAGAATTGTACACACAACTATCTATGTGGTTCACAGAGAGAGGTCTAAAAAAATTAAATTTCCACTGATCTGTAGTTGCGTGAATACAAATGCCTTTTTGATATCAGAGGTCAGAGGAGAAATGCCCGACTGAGATCATCGAAAAGCAACAGGTGCTCAGATAACCAGTCGGCACAACCAAGATATGTATAAACTATCACTGAAAACACAACACATTGAACCTTAAAGCAGATAGACTACCCAGTGAGCTGATAAACAGATCCATTCTACTCTGATGATGCAGGCTGCTGGCAGTGGTGTAATGGTGTAAGAGATACTTTCTTGTCTAACTTTTGGCCTCTTTGTACCCGTTCATTATTATTTACAATTCACAGTTCACCTGAGTAGGGTTGCTGCCTTAGTCATTATTTTATGACTACAGTTCACTCATCCTCTGTTGGCTACTTTCAGCAGGAAAATGCACTATGTCACAAAACTCAGATCATCTCAAGTTTGTTTCTTGAACATAACGAATTTGCTGTACTAATGACCTCCCCCACACCTGTTCTAAGTTAATGTGGACATAAATCTCTGGTAAATTGTCAGTGCTATGTTGCATATCTGCTACAAAAAAATTAACACAGGATGAAACTAATTCAAGTGCCATGTTATTGTGATTGTGAAACAAAAATAAAATAATTCAGTTCTTAAATCTTTTTAAAATAAAAGTGGGACATACATTTTCATGCATGCCCTCTAAGTCAATACTTAGAGGGCATGCAAAGCTCTCTAAGCCTTCAAGGCGTTCCCATTGTTTGTAAAAAAAAAAAAAAAAAAAAGGCCAAGATAGATATATAGCATATTTGAACATTAATTTTCAAGTTCTTCAAAATTTGAGTTTAGGTATGGACTTTGAGTAAGCCTATTAATAACAAGGCTATGCTCTAACAAGCTTTCTTCCAGTTCAATTCATCAGAAATTTTAAATATAACTCCATTTTCCCCATCAACTCTGACAGGCTTCCACCTCACCACTGAGGTGATATCAATACTTCCACAGCATGATACTGCCACAACCATGTTTCATTGAGGGGATGGTTACACACGTAACATTTGTATGCCACAAAGCAGAGATTTGGATTATTTTTTCTAACATAAATCGAATCCATGGATAATCTTAAAGCTATGTGTACAGTTTATATTTGTATAAAACCCACCTTTGCTTTGTTCATATTTTTTTTGCAGTTTAATGTAGCAAATTAGCAGGATGACAACAATAACACAGCAGGTCAGCAGTCCACCAAGTGCAATGACAAGGCCATTAACTTCTTGTCCTATATCTGAAAAGAAATTTCAGAGAAAGCACAGTTTAGTTTTTTAACTGAAATTGCATTGAGTGACATTTTAACAACAAATTACCATACAGGTGGGTAGGACAAGTACTCTCAGCTTGCACCATAAAACATAACTTCCTGACACAGGAATATATTGCAGGGATCTTAGATAAACATATGATTGCATAATAACACTGTTATTATAATTAGAAAATATAAAAGGCAGCCCTTTTTAATTAAACACTTTAGTGTAAATATATGTCAAAATAATTATCACAATTGTGTGTTTAATTTAGCTAGAAAACTCAAAATATTTTTTCTTTGATATTTATACATGTCAGTTGATCATCTAACTAATATATAAATCCAGGGTTCCTACTGACTTGAAAAATCTGTCTGTTTACTTGATTGTACAGGTGTGGATAAGTATTTCAAAAGAATGTTACATGTATGACATATTAGCACTTACTTTTTCTGCCAACATGCCCAAATTCCTTTGTATTACAGTCTCATCTACCCATAGTTAGGTTTCTATGAATCAACTCTCTAAACTCGCTTATCAGTTCAGGGGGGCTGGTGTGTCTTTGCAGCGGCCATTAGGCAAAAGGCTGGGTACACCTTGGGCAGGTCACCAGTATATCACAGTAATTTAGCTTTTAAACCAAATAAATGTCTATGTACATGATAAATAATATTTATTAACACATACCTTCCTTCACATTGGTTCTTTCATCAAACAGGATGGATCCACATGTGACCACAGCGCTGTAGTAAATTTCAGCATCAGATGAGTCTCGGACATATAAACTGTAGGAACAGCTTCTTTCCAAATCTTCACCGCTGATGTTCCTCTGAGTGTAAATGATGCCTGGATGGAATTGTTGTGATTCAGCTCTGAACCAGAACACACTGGGTTTAGTTCGGCAACTGACTTTTCCTTTGTTTTTGGAGAGAAGTGAACACTGTAGAATTACAGTCTCTTCCTGCTGAACTAATTCAGTATCTGGATGTTGTTCCAAGTAGAGAGACTTCTGATGTTTATGATCTGCTTGGTTAAGAAAAACATGTAAAATAACACAGATGCCAAACTGTCAGTATGAGTCATTATGTGTCAGTGAAGTTAACAGCCAAAAAACAACATCTCACCTGTCACAGCTAAGAATGTGGCATAGATGAACTCCTGTGAATGTGTTGTTCCAGTTTGGCATAAATATGTTGCTTCATCCTCTTTCCTGACATCAGAGATTGTGAGAGTATAACGAGAGTCCTCCGCTCTCAATGCAAAGCGAGAGCCTTTAAATTTTTCACTTAGTTTTGGTTGACCAACAACTACACTAGCCACTGATTCAACCATATATCCAAGAGACTGTTTGTACCAGTAAACAAATTTAAAGTCTTTATCAGAAATATTGCAGTCAAATGTAACATTATCACCGACATCTACCAGAGTTAAGGAGATCTGGTGGGAAGCCTCAAGAGTATGAATAAGAGCTGTAGAAAAGAAATAAAAACAGTAAAGACCTTAGTAGATCTACCTGGAAATGTTTAATTCTGACATCCTCTAAATTATTTTCTAATAATGTCATTCTTTTTAGAAACAAGCATACTTACGTGCCACACTGAGAACAATCATTGCAACCAGTTTTGCGATCATTGTGCTACAGCTACTTTTTTTCCTCGCACTGTTGATGTCCTCCTGCTCAAATGGAAGGCTTAGTATAGGTGGTGTTGAAGTGTTTCCAAAACAGATCAGTGATTGGCTGACATCTTGAAGACGCACCACCCACTACATTTACTAAGTCTTAGAGGCCTTTTCATGTCATAGGGAATTTAGATAGTTTTGTCTTTGTTTGGACTTATTTATTTTGAAAAAAAAAAAAGTAAAACATAGTTTTGCCAGTTGCACTTAACTTAAGCAAAATGCGATACAGTATTATCTTAAAATATTTGGGGAAAATTAGATAATATCCTCTAAACCTTTCTTTGGCAACAGTCAACAGGGGGCGTCTTGCAAATGGTTCGTATAATGAGTCTATTTCTCTCAGTTTCAGTATAAGGGTTAACAAATACTTACATTGACAGGAATTTCTTCTCAGGGTCAACCATTTCCACTGGGACATAATCATGTTAGCACTTGTGGCAGGCATTGTGATGCAGCATGATGGAAGAGGATTGTAGGAGTTTCCTCTTCTCCTGAGAGCTTGTTTTTTTTCTGCTGCTGATGGTTTCCAAGCTAATTTCCTTGAGACTGTGCAGTATTAAGGCTCTATAATGCTTGCACAGGTCTGTGAAGATTGGGTGTGATGGGGCAGTCCTCAACATAACTGGTGGAAATCCAGTAAAAAGACAAGATACAGTTGATGTCACGCGTCCAAAATCCCACCATGTGCAGTATTGAAAGCAAGCATAACGAATAGTTGGGATGTTTATTGCACCTAAACAGATTTAAACGGCATGTTAGAGATGTAGAGGACGATGGTACGTCCATACGTTGCATAGAGAAAGAGGTGAAGAAATGAAGTTTGGGTATACAGCCTGCCTGTAAAGCCCATTTGAATCTTTTTTTAAATAAAAGGTTAAAAAATTACTTTGCTTTACTAAATAAAAGCTGATTTCTTTACATACTGTGGGCTGTTGTTTTACTCTTGATTTATGCTTGTTTGTACCCATAAAATTGGCCAGTGAACTCACCTCTAAAAGTATGCCAGCATTTTGTATATGCTGTATTAAGTCACAGAATGAACGCTAACAACATAGCGTTTAACAAAATTGTGGCAAAATTGTGCCACTTGAAGATTCTGTCTGGCTGATTTATTTGGGTCCAACATCTGAGCATTACAGAGCATTAAAGCACATTAAAGCCATTAAGTCCAGAGAATGCGTAAAACCTGCTCCTAATGTTCAGTCTAACACACCATCTTTACTCTTTTTATTGACTGTTAGTCGGAACTAAACTAAAAATAAAAACATTTCTTTATATCAGTCTTTCAGTTCTGATCTATTCAGAATCACATTCAGCAACGTTTTATTGCCAGGGACCATAAAAAGGAAAGCATTTTACAGAAACAGGAAACTTGTGTGGTGAATGGCGTAAAAACACAAATTAAGCATAAAGTCAAGGGGTGCGAAAAGTGAAAGTAGTGTTATAAATATATATATATATATATATATATATACTGTTTACATATGCACACAAATAGATGGGTTGTGGAGGTGTTAGCTGGGGACTGTTCATCAGACTGACCACAGTGGAAGAAACTGTTTTGGTGGGGTGAGGTCGTGATCGCGATGAACCAGACCTTTGCAAAAGGGGAGGCACTAAAATAGTCTATGCACAGGATGAGAGGGAAGAGGTGCAATCCAGGCTGCACATCTCTGGGTTCTGGATATGAACAGTTCCTGGAGAGATGGGAAGTTGCAGCCATTCATGTTCTGAGATCAGTGGATGATCCGCTGCAGCTTGGCCTTGTCCCTGGCCAAGGCCACAGCAAAGCAGACACTGGTTTGAGGCACTCCTCAGAATTTTAAGAATTGCAATTTTAATGTATCTGGAACAAATTATGTTCAGAATCTGTCATTAATAATTCATACCTCTTAGTTTGCTCTGAAGTCCGAAAAAAAAAGCAAAATCTCAGGTCCAAGCATTTTGTTTACACAGATGTGTCAATCCTCTTAGGCATGTAAACGTGTTGCAAATGTTTCTTTAATCATAAGATCCTCCCAAGTGTGCTTTGCCCACATTGAGCAATCAAAACAGGACTTCTTCATGAAATCAATGTAGAGTTCACTTTGACCTCTACATGCAAAGCATTCTAAAAAGTGCAACAATAGTGTAGACACGTTAATTAGTTGAATAATTAGCAAATAAGGCATATCAAGAATCAAGAGTCTTTATTGTCATTATCTAACCATAGTGACATTTTGGTGAGACACCAAAATTAATTGACACATAACACACTTTCACAAATCAAAGACATAAATGATAAAAGTTGAATGTACCGACAACACCTTCTTGAGAAACTAAAAAGTGTGGAAATAGTCTTTAGCATCTGATAAGTGTCAAGAACGGTTGCAAAGATGGACCAAGGAGCAGACAGACAGGCAAAAGCAGCAAGGTGAATCAAATAATATAATGGAAAAACAAAAACGTACTGATGACAGCAGTGAAACAAAAACCAGCATGAATACAAATGGGCTTTACTGGGCAAAGCAAACAGTACAATCCAGCAGGGAGTAACTGAACAATGGAAGTATAAATGACAAAGGAACCAGGTGGCAAGCATGACTGTGATGAAAAGGCAACTTGTGAACTGAATAAGCCTAATTGGTTGGCGCTATGGCAGAAGCTGACAAACTGAAACAAACATGAATGGAGCTGAATAGATATACAAGCACATAATGACTGAAAACGCTAACAAAAGACTTTAAGTAAAAATCAATGCAAGAAACAACTAGAAGGCAAAAAGTAAGACAATGCAGTAAATAGGAAAAACATCTAACAAAACTAAAACATGGAGTAAATGCTATGGCACAATCCAAACAGCAAAACTAATACCAAGTATGGCAAGACCAACAGAACATAAATAAATGACAAGAAAACATGACTCTAAGTCCAAACAATAACCAAACACTTACAAATCATGACATACAATTTAAATGTTCGAATCAGAAATGACAGATAGCAATCACTTTAAAGAACGATATAAAATACTGTGCAGTTTCATGAATGTACAAGACAAACACTCCCTGAGAAGTTAAAACGTGTGCAAATAGTCATTAGCAAAAACTTAAATGTTCAGTTCAAATACAGACAGGCAGCAGTCAGTTTACAGAGCGATGTAAAACACGGCACAGTTGCATGAATGTAATAAAAGGCCCAAATGCACTCCTCCACCAAAATCACCTCTAGCGTTCCGCAGGCAGTATGTATTTCATGTACTCTGTGTGACGAGAATATCAATATAGCAAAACTTTGGTGATTTTTTTAACCTAAATGCACTGATAATGTTTTTCTAATTGTAAGCTAAGGCAAACTTAATCAGTAGGCTAGTTGGTCCCTAGAACTGATTTTAGATTTAGATTTAGCTGAAGGCGGGAGCTGATAAGAACAGGCGATGTTGACCAAGGAACCACCATAACAGACAGAGCAAGCGGCTGGAGCTCATAAGGAAATAATTGTGCAGCGCACAGGTACTTGCAGCATAAATCAATAAAGCTGAACACAAACAGGGCAGAAGAGTCCAGCTGGCTGAGCACACAGAAACTAGTTGAGACACCATGGCAGCACACATGAAGCAAGACGAGACAATCTGGCAAGGAGTGGATCAGTGCGGCAGGTATAAGCAGGCTGGTGAGCAGAGTTGACTCCAATCAGTGCCGCAGGTGGATCTGATCAAGGGCAGAGTGGTGGCTGGAAGGAGACTGAGCTGATTGGATGATAACCGGTGGCTGAGGAGTTGCACAGCAGATTCCAGAAAGGTCCAAACAAAATGAAAAAAAAAAAAACTCAAACATGACAATAACACATAATACATTTGCTCTTAGTGTTTGTACATGGGCAAAAACATGAAGTTAAAATAAAAAAAGTTTAAATAAAGTAAAATACAGCTACTTGCAAATTAATTCATACCTTTTTAACCTTTAATATCTTTTTCCATTTGGCGTGACTGACTGGAACAATCTAATGCACAAAACTAAACATCGGTTGTAATTGTTATGCCATAAGCTGGTTGAATATGCTTATTATTATTATTAATTATAATTTGGTATTATAATTTAAATAATAAATCATTCAACTCAAATTTCCGCTATAACAAATATAGTTCAAATGGTGGTGATGTTAGCTATAAGCTTGTAAGTATTTATACCACTAATGCATTAGTTAATTTGCTGTTATGAACTCATTTATGCTGGAATAAATGATCAGGTCGGACTGTTAACCAACCAGGTTTATCCAGCAGGCTGTGAGAACCCCAATGTAACTGCAATTAGAGTTTAAATCCTTATTCCTTATCACCATCCAATGATATTGTCTCTGTATTAATATCAGATGTTAACTCCAAAGGAGGTTAGCTCTGAATTCTGAATACCCAAGCAACTGTGAATTGGACTGAACACAAAACAATGTCTATTCCGCAGTCGTTGGTTTTATTGAACCAAAAGCAATTCCCTGTTACAGTAATTCTCTGATTCAAACAACTTTGGAATTCTTACTCATTACTAAACTAAAACATGCAAAATATATATGTGGAAATAAAGAACAAAACAAAAATAAACAATGGATTAAAATGAGCGGTTAGCAGATCTTAACTTAACTCAAAGTTGTTTAACACCGCCCTCGAAACACCGGCATTTCACGTATCAGCATTGATAGACAGAACAGCTTCGGGAATCTCACTGGACGCTTTGATGTCTTACACAAAGCTAGTTCAGCTAAGCTACCTACAGTTCAGATACACGTCACCCTCCCAAGATGGCTGCTACGATGACGTATGAGGGGAGGTCCTAATGACGTAACCACGCTTACGCTGATGGGATAATGCCTCGCTTAGAGAGGGCGCAGCTAACAGGGAGTTTAAAGCAAAGCCCGCGACTTGAGCTCGGACAAAGAGATTAAACTGATAAGGAGAAGCGAAAAGAGAGAGGGGGGAAACAGGGAAGAAGATGAAAGAAATGAAGCAGTAACCCACGGCGGGGTTCTTGACGGATCACAAATCAACACAGCAAAATCAATTGTAAAATGCATGCACATACAAAGAAAATGTTCAGCAAAATAATTCCAACTTCGTCGTGGAATAAAAGCCTTAACCAACACCTACAAAGTTCTAACGCCTGCCCAGGCACTTCCAAACACCCTGTTGGTGAGACAGAAATAAAAGGGGAGACCCCGTTACTTTGAGGTGCCTCGGGGCTGGTCCGGAGCGCTCCGAGTAGTGGCTTTCTGGACGCGCCTTGACGAGCGCAGATGTCCGCAGGCTGCAGCGGGACGGGGAAAAAGCTCCTTCGTTTCTTCCTCCGGGTTCAACAGTCGCTTTGTTGGCCAGACAAAGCGGGGTCCTCTTCGATCACTGGGAGATACGGCGTCTCTCAGTCTTTTGATCAGAGGGAATTTAAAAGTACTTATTTTAGTCGACCTCCTGTTATGTAAAGCAGGGAATAACCGTTGCGTCGAAAACTCTCGGTCCAGCGAGGAACTCGAACACGTGGCGTGGGATCAGCCCAACGGAAACAGCTGTGTCTTCTCGGGTTGGCTAAAAGCCAGGGAAGAAGGAAGATTGTCGTGTGTGATCGGCTTTTATAGCCATCACCATAGCAACCTTATCTTGATCGGCTGCCATTTTGCCGTGTTGCGTGATGGGAGTTGGTGGCCATTTTGACCACATTGCATCATGGGTAACGCAGTCCGTTACGTCCCGAATTGATGCCCGCTTTTTTTTTCACGTATGAACTGGCACAACATAATACTACAGTGCTTTAATACTACAGAGGGTAAGGTATGTCTCTACCACCTTTGCCATTTTATTTCATTCTTGTTTTACAAATAGCTATAGCTTAGTCAGATTGGATAAAATGCAACTATGGAAAAGTAGTTTTCAAGTCTTGACAAACATGCTCAGTAGTTTTAGGCATATGCCTTTTTAACACACACGTGTTTAAGTGCTTTGCTCCAAACAATTAAATTGTTGCTGTATCTTAAGGGTCCTTCTTCTGGTCATGTTCTTTTTTAATGCTGTCAGGATGCAGCTTATTGGCTGCAGGCTGAGCCTCTCTCCCTCTCTCTTGTTCCTGCGCAGCCTGATCGGTTTCACCTGGCAGGCTGCAATTAACCCACAACTGCTTCCACCTGTTCCCACCGCTTTATCAGACTCACCTCTTTCTGTTCCCGTCGCCGGTCCATAGCGTTCACTCCCGCTCAGTCCCTGCCAGTTTTTTCTTGTCAGCTCCGTTTGTACCCGTCAGCCTGAAGACTCCTTTCACCTGGTCTTGTTACAGTCAGCTCAAAGACTTTCCGACAGTTTTGTTTTCTCCAGTATTCAGCTCAGACGTTCAGACCTCCACCTCTCGGCTCAGACGTTCAGACCTCCACCTCTCGGCTCAGACGTTCAGACCTCCACCGCTCGGCTCAGACGTTCAGACCTCTACCGCTCGGCTCGGACGTTCAGCCCTCCACTGCACGGCTCGGACGTCCTGTGCTCCACTACTCGGCTCTGAGGTTCTGCTCGCCTCTGCTCGGCTCTGATGCTCTGCTCGCCACTGCTCGGCTCTGAAGCTCTGCTCGCCACTGCTCGGCTCTGACGTTCTGCTCGCCTCTGCTCGGCTCTGATGCTCTGCTCGCCTCTGCTCGGCTCTGACGTTCTGCTCGCCACTGCTCGGCTCTGATGCTCTGCTCGCCTCTGCTCGGCTCTGACGTTCTGCTCGCCACTGCTCGGCTCTGATGCTCTGCTCGGCTCTGATGCTCTGCTCGGCTCTGATGCTCGGCTCTGACGTTCTGCTCGCCACTGCTCGGCTCTGATGCTCTGCTCGGCTCTGATGCTCTGCGCTCCACGGCTCTGCTCAGATGTCCTGCTCTCCAGTGCTCGGCTCCAGAGTTCCTCCCGGTCAGTCTCTCCACACTCCTCCTGCCAGCCAGCTTCTACACCCTTCACCTCCGTCCGTTGAAAGACTCTGGTCTAATCATCCTTCTTCCACACTATTCAATAAAAACTCACTCATAAGAACTGACTCTGTGTGTGCGTGCTGTGTCCGGGTTCATCCCAGAAAAATATATCATAACAAATGCTAGTAGTAAAGGTAAACATTGTAATTCTTTTCACAAACGCCTTCTTCTCAACTGTTCCCTGTCATAAAGCTGGCCTGAAATGGGGTCCTTAAAAGAAAATGCAGGCTGCTGAGAGTGTAGGCTCAACATTTAAAAGATCCACAGTCCACAGCTTGTATCGTGTAATCACAGAAAAGAAAATAGTCAGTTTGACATTATTCTCCCCACTATGATGTGTAAAAAGGTTAATGTTTTTTGAGATTTTTGTTCAATATATTTGGAGACATTGCTGTTTTTAAAAATGTATCTGGCATATAAAGGTGCAATAATTTGCATTTAATCAATCATCTTGATAAAAAAAAATTTAGATTAAAACATAAAAGAACATCTATCTAACGTCCAGAGGGGTCGGGTTATTTGTCTCATTTCTATTTTAGTTATTTATTTTACTTAGCCAAGAGGAACCAGAAACATTTCCTATAAAAAACATCTACACACAAATGAAACAATTTACAGTTTAACTCAAGAATACCACTTACACTCTTCAGACACAGACCTATTTAGAATAGTTTTAAAGGCACTCAGGGGAATCTGAAATGCCATCACTTGCCTCTCCCCGACAATCATCAGGGAGATTTTTTCCACAGATCAACAGATAAATTGTGACAATGGTAAATGAGACAAGGTGAGACGTGTATTTAATGTAAACAGTCAAATAGACTTGTGTGTATGCATTAAAAGCCTTTGTAAATAATAATAATAAAAAAAATTAAAAGGCGCCTTTCTGGACACTCAAGGTCACCGTACAAAAAAGATAAAAATACAATGGGAGAAATAGGAGTGAATGCAGTTTCAGGCATCAAATATTTCCTGGCCAATGATGATGACTGACCGATATGCTGCTTTAGACTCTGAGCAATGCATTTTCTTAAAACCTAGGGGACAGTGGCTTCCTCCCCTTCACAGGTGCTGGGTCCTGTCCTGCTCTCCAGACTCCAGTGCAGAAGAGGTGCTCACACTGCTCACACCTATGCAGCGCACAGCATCCCATCGGCTTCCTGCCTTTGGCAATGTTTTTCTTATCTTTGATATTTGTGCTTTTACCTCCAATTTACACTTTTAATAAACTCTTCTCTGTGAAATTGTTTCATTTTTTGCTTTTTCTCTGTGGCTTCCGCTTTACCTTGAACCCCACCACAAAATGATCACTTGACTCATTTGCATACACTAACACTGTTGAGGTGCTAAAACATCTGATAAAACATCTGACAATATGTTTAATAAAATAAAAACAGCTAGAAAGTAGTAGTAGTAGAAGTAGTTTTTACTCTCAGTATTTTCAATAGAAAAGAAAAAAGCAATTACTCCTTCAAATTAGTTTTTTAAACATTTCTTTAATCCATCTTGAAGACGGAAGTTTGTTTGAAATGTATAGGCCACACATCAGTTGCAATGATTTATTCTTTTTTTATCCTTTAACAACTTGTCAGCATAATTTACAATTTTGTACATTTCTGTTGATTTTTGTGCAAATAAATTACTTAGTGTGATCTAATAGAATGTAGAACAGCTATTGTTTTAATTAAAGTTACAAAATACAGAAGCAGCAATGGTAATAGGAAAAATAAAATGTGTGTTTAATTAAAAACATCCAACTACAGCAAAAGGTTAAATCCCTTGTGTTACACATTAACTTTTGAACCTATTCATACAATCATGATTTGTCTGTGACATTTATCTTGTGAACATTTTCTCAACAAGACATAAGAGTGATGTAATACTTAGAATGAAGAAAGGTGATTTTGGTGATCATGTGATCTGACATCAGAGTAAACACATTCTTGCGGCAGCTCTCTCTTCTCATTAGCCCTCCTAGTCCTGGTTTGCACTGGTGCGTAATTTGCCTCATCATCCTGTAAAAGAAAGAAAATTTTAGTCTATTTTCACATTTACAGGAGATGTAGTAAAATATTTGTCAGGGATACATTTACCCAGTTTCTTGACTCAACACCTGCTGGTTTGTCATCCTCTTCTAGACTGTAACCACCAATTTGACCTTTCAAGAAAAAACAAATTCAAATACCTGTTTCCATGGTTTCTCTATAATGATGTTATTATTTATGTTTTTTATTTATGATGTTATATTTTTTTTGGTTTATGTAAGGGAAAAGAACTAGGGAAGGAAATATACAGTGCTTTGCCAAATTAATTGTCTGTCATTAGGATTTCAAAGTAGCACATACACTCACCGGCCTCTGCTGCATATCATGTTAACATAAACAACAAATCGGCCAGTCACATGGCAGCAACCCAGTGCCTATAGTGTAGGCCTCAAACTGTAGTAAAGACTATTTGTGTAAGTTCAAAGAAGGGATATTTAAGAGACTTTGAGCATGTCATAGCAGGTGGTTTTAGACGGGCTGGTCTGAGCTCTTCAAAATCTGCAGATTTACACAACTATGTGGTTCCTTAGTCATTCTTTTATGACTACTGTTCACTCATCCTCTGATGGATACTTCAAGTATGATAATGCACCATGTCACAAAACTCAGATCTCAAATTTGTTTCTTGAACATAACAAATTTGCTATTCTAATAACCTCCCCCACACCTGTTCTCAAAACAGCATTTATGAGATGTGTTTGAATGGGAGATTTGTATTATGGATGTGAAAACCACAAATCTGCAACATTTGCATGGTGCTAGCAGTTTAGTGTGGTCATAAGTCTCTGGTAAATTCTCGGCGCTATGTTGAATATATTCTATGAAGAATTAAGACAGAATCAAATTAATACAAGTTCCATGTTATTGTAATTGTGAAATAAAAATAAAAGAACTCACAGTTTTTAAATCTTTTAACAATAAAGGTGGAGCATGCATTTTCTAGCATGCCCTCCAAATCAATAATTGGTAGTCAAAAAGCTGAGATTTGGATTATTTTTTCTAACATTAACAACTTTTAAAACCAACATTAAATCCATGGTTAATCTTAAAATTATGTGTACTGTTTGTATTTACATATGCAAAACCCACCTTTGCTTTGTTCATATTTTTTTTGCTGTTTAATGTAGAAAATTAGCAGGATGACAACAATAACACAGCAGGTCAGCAGTCCCCCAAGTGCAATGACAAGGCCATTAACTTCTTGTCCTACATCAGAAAAGAAATTTCAGAGAAAAGCACAGTTAAGTTTTACAACTGAAATTGCATTGTTTGACATTGTTTGTTGTATATTACCATTAAGGTGGGTAGGACACGTACTCTTAGCTTGCACCATAAACCATAACTTCCTGACACAATAATATGTTGCAGGGATCTTAGATAAACCTATGTTCAAACATTGTTAATATAAATAGAAAAGTCGGCCTTTTCGAATTAAAATAGCTATGTCAAAATAAATATATCTCATTTGTGGGTTTAATTTCGCCAAAAACTCTAAATCTTTTTTTTTCTTGCATGTTTATACATGTCAGTTGATCATCTAACTGATAAGTAAATCCAGGGTTCTTACTGACTTGAAAGTCTGGCTGTTTACTTGATTGTACAGGTGTGGATAAGTATTTTACAAGAATGTTACATGCATGAAATATTAGCACTTAATTTTTTTGCCAACACCTAAATTCCTTTTTATACAGTCCCATCTACCCATAGTTAGGTTTCCATGCATCAACTCTCTAAACCAGGGGTGTCAAACATACGGCCCGTGGGCCGGTTCTGGCCCGCCGAGCAATTTAGCACGGCCCGGTGGCTAAATGCATTATCATTATTCAAAAAAATATATATATATTATTTTTTTTATTTTTATTTTTTTGCAGTGTCCTGTCTGGCAATGTGGCAATAAGAATTGTTGTCTTAATGCCAAAAAGAGCTCATCAGATTTGACTTTCACAAGTGGAGCAGTACTGCTTTTGCCATAGTGCTCCACTTGAATGAATGTGAATAGTTTTATTATGATTCATGCAGGAAATATCTCAAATGATATGGACACTACAATGGGAAAGTAGGAGAGGAAAGGAAGAACAAGAAAAAAAGAAAAGGTGAAAGAAAGAGGAGATAAAAGGAAAGAGAATGATAAAACAATTATTGAAAAAAACATGTACTTCGTTTAGTTGAAAATCTGCAGTTCCTATATTGTCCACGAGGGGCGCCATGTTTTAAGATAAGATAAGATAAGATAAGATAGTCTTTATTGATCTCACAATGGAGAAATTCACTCGTCACATCGGCTCATACAAGAAGGTGCAGAGTAGGGAAGGTGCATTCAGTTATATACAGTAATCAGCAGATGATAGCACTGAGCTTCAGATGTGGAAAATTGATTTGAAATCATTTCTTAATTTTTATCTGTTTTATGTATTTTGTCATGCAGGACAGTGTTTTTAAGTTCCAAAAAATGTAAATAATGTTTTTCAGTATTGTACAATCACTGTGATCAGTTCTTGTGCATAATGCACAAGTAAATGTTTAACTGAGTAAAAGTATTGTTGAAATTGCACATACTTTTCTTAAAAACGCTGAGGTTATTCATAATATATTGTGTAAAAGTGAAATTCATTTAATATAAAAAAAACAACAAGTCCACTTTTATTAGTTCTATTTAATCTTACAATGAGTTTACTCGTGTGGCCCTCTCGAGATCAGATTAAGCTGTATGCGGCCCCTCAACCGAAATGAGTTTGACACCCCTGCTCTTATAAGTTCAGGGGTGCTGGTGTCAATTTGCATCGGTCATTAGGCGATAGGCTGGGTACCCCCTGGGCAGGTTGCCAGCATATCACAGTAATTTTGCTTTTAAACCAAAGAAATGTCTATGTACATGATAAATAATATTTATTAACACATACCTTCCTTCACATTGGGTCTTTTATCAAAAAGGATGGATCCACATGTGACCAGAGCACTGTAGTAAATTTCAGCATCAGATGAGTCTCGGACATATAAACTGTAGGAACAACTTCTTTCCAAATCTTCATCGCTGATGTTCCTCTGAGTGTAAATGATGCCTGGATGGAATTGTTGTGATTCATCTCTGAACCAGAACACACTGGGTTTAGTTTGGCAACTGACTTTTCCTTTGTTTTTGGAGAGAAGTGAACACTGAAGAATTACAGTCTCTTCCTGCTGAACCAATTCAGTATCTGGATGTTGTTCCAAGTAGAGAGACTTTTGATGTTTATGATCTGCTTGGTTAAGAAAAACATGGAAAATAACACAAATACTAAACTGTCAGTATGAGTCGTTATGTGTCAGTGAAGTTAACAGCCAACAAACAGCATCTCACCTGTCACAGCTAAGAATGTGGCATAGATGAACTTCTGTGAATATGATGTTCCAGTGTGGCATAAATATGTTGCTTCATCCTCTTTCTTGACATCAGAGATTGTGAGAATATAACGAGACCCCTCCACTCTCACTGCAAAGCGAGAGCCTTTAAATTTTTCACTTATTCTTGGTTGACCAACAACTACACTAGCCACTGATTCAACCATATATCCAAGTGACTGTTTATACCAGTAAACAAATTTAAGGTCTTTATCAGAGGTATTGCAATCAAATGTAACATTATCACCGACATCTACCAGAGTTAAGGAGATCTGGTGGGAAGCCTCAAGAGTATGAGTAAGAGCTGTAGAAAAGAAATAAAAACAGTGAAGACCTTAGTAGATCTAACTGGAAATGTTTAATTCTAACATCCTCTAATTTTTTTTCTAATAATGTCATTCTTTCTGAAAACAAGCATACTTACGTGCCACACTGAGAACAATCATTGCAACCAGTCTTGCGATCATTGTGCTACAGCTACTTTTTGTCCTTCCACTGTTGTTGTCCTCCTGTTCAAATGGAAGGCTTAGTTTAGGTGGTGTTGAAGTGTTTCCAAAACAGATCAGTGATTGGCTGACATCTTGAAGACGCACCACCCACTACATGTACTAAGCCTTAGAGGCCTTTTCATGTCATAGGGGATTTAGATAGTTTTGTCTTTGTTTGAACTTATATAGTTTGATAAAAAATGTAAAACATAGTTGTGCCAGTTGCACTTAACTTAAGCAAATGTTTCTTAAAATTTTGGGGGAAAATTAGATACTATGCTCTAAATCTTTTTTTTGCTACAGTCAACAAGGGGCGGCTTGGAAATGGTTCGTATAATTAGTCTATTTCTCTCAGTTCCAGTAAAAGGGTTTACAAATACTTACATTGACAGAAATTTCTTATGAGGGTGAACCATTTCCACTGGGACATAATCATGAACCAAAATACATTTGAAATCTAAATAGAGGTATTTTTTGAGTAAACATTATTTACATGGTGCATTGTGATGCACCATGACGGGAGATTATGATAGGGGTTTCCTCTTCTCCTGAGCCCTTGTTTTTTTTGCTGTTGATGATAGTTTCCAAGCTAATTTAAAAGCTGATTTCTTTACATACTGTTGGCTGTTGTTTTAGACTTGATTTATGCTGCAATGGAAGCAGAAATCTAAGTACTGGTTTGTACCCATAAACTTGGCCAATAAACTCACTCCTGAAAGTATGCCAGTATGTTGTGTATGCTGTTTTCAAAAACTTCTGAGCCATTTGTCATGTCAGTACAGGGAAAGGTGTTCAGCGAGGACTCCTTTGAATCTCTCAATTTTCAACGGATCTTGAGCAGGCGGTCTATGCCATGTTACAAAAACTCGGAGGTACACGGCCTAGCACTGCAGCAGCTCGCAGAGACCCTGCTCGTGGGTGGGGGAACGGTGCGATTCCGTCACTTTCGGGCCACGCACCCTTGCGCTATGTTCAGTGCGACAAGTATAAAGCTAGCGTTATGCAGACTTGCAGGCTTCTTTTGATGCGACATTACTAATAGTGGCCACTGTACCTTGTCTTTTACAACTTGCCAAGATCAAATCCCTAAACTTTTAAACAGTGGCATTTCTTAGCATTTTTTCTGTACCAAATCAAAGTTTGTTCAAACCTTAAAAGTCTGCTAACAAACTTTAGCATGCCAGGGATAGCTCTCCAAAATATATATATCTGTAAGATTTAAAAAAAAAAAATGTTATATACCGTGATATATACATAAGGTCACAAGGAATGGAACTGGATTAGGTCTGCAATAAAGATGAAGCTGTTTGAGCACCAGTAGCTGTCTGCAGTCGGGATAGTTTTACATCCTGACTCAGAGGCCACAATGAAATAAATTAGTGAAATATATAAAACCAAACACAAAAGGTTCTGTTGAATTTACTCCTTAATGCGTCACTGAGTTTTTGACTAGGAGGATTCATCTGGCTTGCATTTTAGAGATGTTTGGAGATATAGTATGCTGCCTTCAAGTCAATATTGCTTCTGTCTTGCTTATCAAGGCATCTGACACTGTCATATAGATAATGTTATCTCCAGCTACTGTAATACATTACCGTTGTTACCATATCCAATGGATTGAAAAGTCATATGGAAGCATTGATAATGTTTTGCACAGCTAAGCCAAGCTGCCTCAGATTTTTTTTGGACATGTCACTACACACATGCTCTACTCTATTGGAATTTAAATAATTTCTAATTAGCTTAGCTTTAGTGCCAAACTTTACAAGATGCACAGATCTCATTTATGTACAGAAATATCTGGTCAACTCAGTTCATTCATATACACAGATTCAAAGTCAGTTACATGCATTCCAATTTCACGCTAGTTATGACGTTCTGCTAACAAGTTCAGTTAGTATATGTATGGAAGCCCCGGGTATTGCATTGAATGACTGACTTAGCAGCAATCCCTCCTCCTGAGCAATTCCTTCTTTACATGCCACTAGATTTGAAAGTTGATTGTATTGAATCGTTAACTCAACACTCAACACACATAAAGTTGTTAATTTATTTAAGTGCTATTCAGATGTCAGAGCAATTGACATTGTAATAACACTATTTTTTCTTGCACAATGGATTCTTAATATTATAGCTAATAGTCATTTGACCACTTGGGAGCTCTCATAGACTTTGTAAAGAGCCCAATTCACAGATGCAAAGGTAGTTAAGCAAACCTTATGTGCAAGACAGACATTATAGTACAATGTACGTTTTACACCTTTCAACCCAAAACAGGGCTGCATAAGTGACAGCATACTCCATAGGCATGATTGCACTTGCTTCACAAATATGCTTTATTTCTTTCAGTTTAGATCAATGTAAAATGTTTTGGATACCCCAACATGTGTGGCCAGACCAGGAAACAGTGTAAAGCAGCTTAAACATAATGCAACAAGTGGGTGGTTTTGCGCTCAGTGGAACTTTAAAGTTACATAAAGTTAATAGAGGGCTAAAAAGAGATGTTCGGGAAACACGTTTACATATGGAAGTATCACCTTTTCAACAATGTAAGCTATTTTAATGGTGAAAATAAACATCCAGAATTGCACTTTTCTAATCTGTAAAGTCTAAACATGAAACGTTTGGATTTCTATCCTCTTATTTTTTTCTTCTTCATGTCTGTTTTGGTTCATGTTTCTTATGTCTAAAAGATTCCAGTTTTCATGGAGAAGTCACAACACTCAATCAGAGTACGTGGTAAAAGCAACAACAGCAGATAGAAGCCATTGCATGCTGTTTCTTTTACCTCAGCGGTTAGTGACTGTCCAACCGCTGAGGCTGTTTACTGAGCACAGATGCTCGCAAGCTTTAACCAGAAAGGAAGTGAGAAAAGAGCAACAAGCAGAAATGTTACTTAAAATGATTGCTTTCACTCTTGTTGGGGCTCTTATTAAAATTGTAACATGTTTTTGTTGTGTGCATTTTTAAGAGGAAGGTCAAAGATCTCTTAAGATTTCAAAGGGTTGAACAGGAATCAAAGCATTTTAGTTTTAAGATCAGTTTACCATCCACAATCAGCCACACTTAAGCTTCCATGCATCGTTTCTGTTTGCCTGTGAAGCATGACTATTCAATTATTCTCTTCTGTCTGCTGTACCAACATTTTTCCATGCTCTCTTCACCCTCCAGATGACAATTTCACTGGTTAATATTTCAAGAATCAAGAAGAATTAAGAATCAGGAATTGTTTTGTGTCACCATGTTTTACCATGGTGAAATTACATTTTAGGATACAAACAAATAACATGACACACATACACACA
>NC_046383.1:635765-796212 GCF_011125445.2 Fundulus heteroclitus
GGAATGAGCCGTTGACCGTAATCCCCGACTCGACCAACAGGTGCGCCTGCTCAACTTTTTCCACAACAGTTCATACAGGCCTCAGACTTGATGGCACTGTGCCCATTGACCTCACCTACTGCCAAACACGTCCTCTACGCTACACGGAGATTCAGCACCCACCTTGATGTCGTTCTTCAGTGTCAGTGTGGAAAAGGCACCAGGACCCCCACCCACCACCATGCCGTGCAAGGACACTGACCTGCTGCCAGGCAACAACCGACGATAACAAAACCCACAAAACCCACCAAAAACCTAAAAAAAACAAAGCGCAACAAACAACTACATACACAATATTTACATACACCCAGTGAAAAGACAGAAAAAAGTAAGAAAAACCACTGAGACTCTCTTCCGCTTCTTCACTCCCACTCCTCCCACACAAAGAAGAAGAAAAGAAACCAACGGGACATGAAAAACAGCCAAGAAATACAGGTAAACTGGGCACTGGTGGACGAGCTGCATGAGTGCCTTCCTTACATCAAAACAAAATGTGTCTATCAGATCAAAAAGATGTTGGAATGTAACCTTCAGCGCTTCACAGCAAGGTTTTCCTGCGCGTTTGGGTCGGTTTTCTGGGCAGGAGAACCAGAAAATGAGAACGTGGCACATGTCATGGCTCTGACGACTAATCAGTTCTGTAGAGAAGCTTGTGTTTCCTCATTGGTTGAAAGAGGAGCAGGAGATCATTAGAAAACTAAAGAAGGAACACGGCTTCGTGGATAAGAATGGCTGTCGCTATTGGAGCTCCAGATGACTAGGTACAAAAAGGTATTCACCAGAGAAGCTGAAGGCTACGATGCTAAGATCCGCCTGATCAGCACGTTGTACAACACGTTTGTGGAGGACGTTGCTGAAATCATCTGGGAGGCGGTTACTCAGGCTGTCGGGGAGGTGACTTTGTGGAGCATCCAGCGGATGTTCAACAGACTGAAGCATCACAAAGTTCCACACAAACTGATAGTGATTTGGAGAGATTGACTTCCTGTACCACTGTGTGGTAGCCTATTACCATTGCAGCAACCAATTATTTAGGGTATATTTCCTTGAACATATTTTATTTTTATCTCATGAAAGGTTTGTTCTTTTAATTTATCTGGGTTTACTGCATAAGTTCTTGATGAAGTTACAAAACACAAGACATTTTCTGACTGTAATAAAATCAAGCCATCAATACTATCTCAGCATGACATGGTAACACACAACTTATCAAAACTACAGTTCAAAAGATAAAATCCAAGTCATGTCTGGGCTTCAGTAAGTAGTCAAATTAATAGACAGTTCACAGATTTGTTTTATACATTAGAAGTTTTTTTATGAACCTTGCTTCCAAGTGTGTGTTTCCAAAGTTCTGTAATATAACAAATTTTTTCACGTACATTTAAGACATCACGTCATTGTTTTCACCCTTTGTGCCACTTTGTGAGGGGATGGAAAGTCCAATACCTTATAATTACCACAGGAAAAGGTTACATTTCAGGCGAATTGTTAAAAACATGAACTTTAGACATTGCATGTGTAAGCGACCCAGGCACCTCAACCCATTTAATGCATTGTATCCTAAGAAAAATTATTAAAATGTAAACTTTCATTACTAGATGTACTTTACTAACTTTAAAATTTTATGTTTTTTTTTTTTTGTTAATTTTGTGCTATTTGTATTTTACCATCTCATATAAAGCTGCGCATAACAATGAAACAAAATCAGTTCGGAGGGAAAAAAAACTTCATCTCCTTCTAAAATTAAATTTAGAAAAAAGGAAAACCATGGTAAAAATAACACCTTAAGGCAGTAAATTATATATAAAACATTTTTACATGATTCTGGGATTTATTTTTAGAACTTCTGATACACTAAATAGAAAACTGTGAAAACCCTGAACCTAAATCAGCCTGCGTAAAGCATGATATTGAAACTATACATAATACCTATTTAATGATAAAATGTATTTTTACCACCAGTTTTACGAATGAGAAACAACAATTAATTCATCATATTAGAGCAAATAAATCTATCTAAATGTTTTAACATCCGTGTAGACCGTCTCCTCCGGCGCTGTTTTTACATTTCTTCTTTCGCCTTTGTTAGCTTTATTCCAGTTGAACGCTGGTGCAGAATAAACCAAACTGTTTTCTTCCCTCTATAAAAAATAGAAAGCTTAAACAACCAAAACAATTACATAATAAACAAAGAATTTACAGTAATATTTTGTCATCTTACCTGATGACTTTGGTTATTGCTTATTGATGGTACAGGATCTGTTTTAGAGTGACAAAAATTGTATGGTAAATATTTAAAACCTTTTAATAAATATTTAAGACATTTATATACAAAACTGGTATTACCGTTGCAACAACCGCATGTTTTCTTCTTAATTTTATAAATGAGGCAGGATATTACAAGAAGACTTATCACCAAAGCTGAACATAATGGAGCAAGAAATAGTTTGTAGAAATCTTGTACTTTGGCACCTAGACAAATTTAACAAACAATAAAAGAACATCAATTATTACAAAGATTTGATTCCACAAACCTCTTCATCATCATTGTTTAGAAAAGTTCTATAGATACCCTTTGGTTTTGCTCCGTTTCCAAATAATATCTGTCCACATGCAGCCACAGCACAGTAATAAGTCCCATCATCAGAGGTCTCAGAGAAGTTGTAAAAACATTTCTGTGTTGAGGGAACCTCAGGACCTTTCTCACATTGATCTCCATTGCTTCTTTTTAGATAAAGTAAGCTGGGATGAGAATGATCTGATCCAGCTTTGAACCAGTACACCTGGTTATCTACAGGACAAGTTTTTCTGTCAGAACCAGAGAGAACCGAACACTGTAGAGTCTCTGGGTTTTCTGAATGAGCTGGATCAGATGGAGGCTTCTTAACGAAAACAGTTACGTCTGATTCCAATCCTGGGAAAAAAACATGTTTTACTCACAGAACCAGAAGAAAGTGACTCAATAAAGAACATGAAATTGTAAATAGCTAACTGATACTTTTACCTTTAATTTGTAGAAAAGTTCCATTCATAAATATGAAGTCAAGTTGTCTGACTTTGATACAGTAGTAAAGTCCAGTATCATTTCGCTGAGCTTCATTAATATGGAGAAGAAATTCTCCTGGTTCCTGTTTTGTCTGAATGCGAGGAATCTTGGAAACATCATCATACTTAAAGTTAAATGTTGCTCCGAGAAATTCAGGCCAGTTTCCAGAAATAAGGCGGATCCAGTACAAAGTTTCTTTGTAGAGGGCAGAGGTCTGGCGAGGACATGTCAGGGTCACATTTTGTCCCACAGTCATGGTCTTCACCTCAAACTTAAATTCTTCAGCGCAATCTGGAAATAAACCCGACAATGATCTAATAACAACTAAAAATAACAACTAAATTGTACACACAGTCAAACATACATAAGAGATATATATTCCATTCTATTTATTAACGTACATTTCAAATTTTGTAAATATACTTACATCCAGCATTGAGAGTGAGAAATGTATAAAATAGAAAAATCATTTTTATATCAATCCACTACACTGGTTACATCCAACCATGAGGCAATCATAGGGTCAGCCCTCCTAATATAATCTTGCAGAGTGGGAGTGAACAACTTCACAACAACCTGATTGGCCTTTTTAATCATGAGGTTTCACTACAATACAACCACAGTGGAAATAATATAAACCCCTTTTTCCATATTAACACAAGAGGCAAAATGTGTTCACTTTCCTTCTGATGGTAACCATGGTAATGATTTTTATGTTCGATATACACTCTTCCACAAGTCATTTTATCTTACGTGTTCATCTAACAAACTGATTTCCCATAACGCCATAAAATGCATGTCTGTTGCATGTTTTAATATGTTTAACATCATTGCTTTGGGTCTAATATAATTATAGGACATGCTATCAGGTTTCTATTGAGATCCCATTCCAACAGAAATTAAGAAGTCAAAATTAAATGAAGAGACTGAATCACAAACATGTCTGGTAATATCTAAGTCAACCTTTATAAAACAGATCACACTTGCAACTCAAGAAATTCTGGATAAAAACCTATTCTGCTTATTATGGTAGAGCGGTAAACATCTTGTACTTGTAAAGCTCTTTATACTACAGTCAGTCATTCATCCATTCACGGACACATTCACAACCTGACGGCGGTGAGCTATGTTAGGAGCCACAGCTGCCCTGGGGCAGACTGACGGAGGCGAGGCTGCCATACATCGGTGCCACTGGGCCCTCTGACCACCACAAGCAGTACATTAAAACTGTACATGGCACAAACATAATACGGAAAAGGGCGGTTTTAAAAATTATTAAAAAATATTAAAAAGCTCTACTCTTTGGTGTTGGAAAGCACTTTCATCTGGTTTCTGCTTATGGGTCAGAAAGATCCTGTAATGATCTCGGCTCTGACTACCTGTCCTGCACGCCTGCTCCTACAAGACCCACCCCGCAATTTACTGTCATCAGCTCCACCTGTTCTTTCAGCTATATAAATAGCCTTGGGACCTAATGCCAGTGCCAGAGTATCTTGAGCCCTTACGGTAAGAGTATTCCAGCGTTAACCTGACTATTTGCCTGTATCCGACCTGTCTGTTATCTGTTCCCGACCCTGCCTGTCCCTTTTTCTGCCTCTGCCTGTCTTCCTGAGAAATCGACCCGATCTATCTCCCGACTCCGAGCCCCGCCTGACCCCTTTGGACTGATCTATTGGATGGACTACCTGTGAACCGGACCCCGCTCCTCTTGTGAGTACTGCACCAGACTAACCCTGTAACGCCTAAGCCCTTATCGCTGCACAGATTTGGACCGGACCCCGACCTCTCGTAAGGATAACCCCCAAGGATTGCTCTCTAGACTCTGACCTCGGACCGTTTCCCGGATCACGCCCCTGAAGGCCCCAGGACCACGTCGCTTCAGCCGGACGTTTCCCCCCTCGGCTCTGCGGACGGCGCCTCTCTGACCCAAGGTCTTGCAGGTTAGTGCCCCTCGTTACTTCGGCACATTTGGACTCTCAGTTTGCCCCGAATCTGCTAACCTGCTGTCCTCACAACCAGGAGTTCCGGGTCTGACGTTGCCTGCCGAACCACCTGAGCCGCTCTCTAAATAAATCAGCCTTCGAACGCCACTGACCTGTCTTGTTGTCTTCTGGGTCCTCCTTTCTGATCATTACAGATCCTGGTTTTAAGATTTAGTCAAATGTCTAGAAGACAATAACATTGCTATTGGTCAGAGGCCTTTAAATGGTTAAAAAAAAAACAATTATTGTTTTCTGGGGCTTTATGGCACTATCGGCTACTTTTTTACAAAGTAGAAAGCCTCTTTCCTCAGATGGGGAAAGAAATGAAGTCCTCAAGCCGGAACCGAATCCACATCAAGGACTAAGGCCTCCATATATCTATAGTGCTCACTACTCCTGCACCACTGCATTTCTTTAAAAATCAAAATGTTGTAGTAATAGCAAACAGTCACCATGGCCACACTGATTCTGAATTACATAAATTGCATCTATACCTTAAGAAGGTTGTGGTTCAGTTTTAGAAAATGGTTCTGACTAAAACATGATTCCAATTGATGCATTTGGTTTGTGCACATTGGATGGAGAGCACCTGTGAACTTCAGTTTTTAAGTTTTGTGTTGTGCCATGATGTTAAAGCCATGATGAGAAAATTTATGTCAGATTGAATTCTGACTATGTAACCGGAGGACAACTCAAATGGGGTTTTAAGCAAATAATTTCACACTTTCAGGCTGAGACAGCCTCTCTCAGCAGGGTGCCCTGCCATATGAGCCTAGACCACTCCTTAGATTCAAAAGGCCCATTCTTTTTCCTGGAGCCCTCGAGGAGAGGGGGCTGAGACCAGCCAGCCATACCCTGCAAGTCACCTGGGACTCAGACTCATACTCCACTCCTGCCTGGGACCTTGGAGGAGCGTCTGGCTGGGGAAGCCAGCCACACTTGCGAGCCACCAAGCAGGCTTCACAGGGCCTGAAAGACCCACGAGCTGAATGTGCTGAAAAAATGTGCCTCTCTGAAACAGTTCCTGTTTTGTTGGGACAGCAATGGGGAGAAACTCGTCCTCTACTGAGTTCGGAGAATTACCGACCAGAGTCAGAAGCTAAGTTTGTAGTCTAACTTGTGCACAACCAGCCGCTGAAGTACAGAATGCCAAAACCAGCCGTGTTTACTTTTGTCAGCTGTTGCAGAAAAGTAGACGTCAGACGGCGGATCGGTTGTCTTCCCCCACCAGACAAGCTGAGAGCTTAGAGACTGCATGCAGGACCTTGGACCGGCAACCCGACCCCGTGTCAGCTAGGCCGCAGAGCTGCAGGCTAGCCCACTGCTGAAATGACCAGAGTTTTTCCATAGACCACTGCTCTTCCTTGGATGGCCAAAGTGAACCAGCTCACACGAGGAACCGGCAGGTTCGGCAGAGAAACCATAGGGAAAGTGGAAGGGTTTGTTTGGAAAGCTTGTGCAATGCATTCACATGGTGTTTTTAAACACATGGAGCTTACAGGGTAGCTCCCGCTAGCTTCTTCGAATCAGGCCATAGCCGATATGATTCGAGTGTGTTTTTCATGGTTGTAACAAATGTTATGTCCACAAGGGTTTCATACATTGATGGTCATTACTGTTTATGTTATCCAGTCCAATCATTATGACTAATAAAGCCAAATTTTATTTTAAAGTTAGCCCCGAAAGCTCGCTAGCCTAAATGCCATCAGCCGCATTAATATGGAATATTAATGTTGATCTAAAGGCGTTTGTGTAACTTTAGAAGTAACCGATTTTAGGGGCTGATTGCTACAGCGACCCCTAGCCACCCGGAGGTATAATCACATTAATAAAATCGAGCGTTCCTAACATTTACAGATTCTTACAGAGAAAATCAATTTTTAAAATGTTATTTCCTTAAATAATGTCTTGTGTAACTCGGGATTTGCATTGTGAATGGGTTGAAACACATGCCAAATGTTGTTCTGAATTAGTTAAACTAATTTAAGCTCATTCCATGTTCTCTAAGGTGAACTTTGGTTCTTTGACTCAAATAAAATGTTATTTCATCAAATGTTTTGTTTAACTCAGGATTTGCATTGTGAATGGCTTGAAACACGTGCCAAATGTCGTCTAAATTAGTTAAGCTAATTTAACTCCATTCCATGTTCTTTAAGTCAGATCTGAAGTGAACCAGGATTAACTTAATTATTCTGATGACGATCACCACTTTTATGTTGTCTTTTGTCTTTTTGCATGTACATAGTTCCTTAGCTTATTTTGTTTATCTTCATTTTTCCTAGTAGGTTTAGTTTAAGGCTCACTAGCCAAGTAGAGGATATCTTGATTGAAATATAGTGCTAATTCAGATAAACAGCATTGTTTAGTGATATTCTCTGGATGTTCATTTTATTTCTGTTAAAAAATTCTTGAACTTGAAGGGAAGTTCTCCTTATTCTATGTGTGTGCAAAGTTTGCTGTTAAAAGATCACCAGTGCTTGAATTCATCCCTTTCAACTATTGTCCTGATAACAGCTTAAGAGGTGATACCCACCGGACAATACCTAACAGATAGTTATTTATTAAACATTAAATAACTGTAAACAGTGTATAATTGCACAACACTTGATTCTCATGACAGATTGTCATGTATATTTAGATTTGGACTTTGACTGAGCCTGTTTAGTTCTTTGACTGGGCCATTCCACGACGGTAAAATGCTTTGATATGAACCATTCCATGATAGCTCTGAACACATTCAATGCTGTTGTACTACTGTAAGGTGAATGTCTGCCCCAGTCACAAATCTTTCTCAGCCTCTAATAGATTGTCCTTCGTAATAGTGGTTTTTTTTAGCTACATTAAGCTTCCAGTCAACTCTGGTCAGCTTCCAACACTCTCCTGAAGAAAGTAATCCTGGTAGCATAACGGTGACACCACCACATTTCACCATGAAGGGTGGATTCTGTTTTGAGGATTGTGAGTTTTCATCCACACATGATGTTTTCCATTGAGGCCAAAATGTTTAAATTGATCTAATGTGACCAGAGCACCCACTTCCAAATGGACCTTTTACAGGTTTATTCCACACCTCTCTTCCCAAAAGGCCAGATTCGTGAAGTAGGCAACATATAGACTTGCCTACCTTAGCAGTTTGTCTGTCTGTAGCTCTCAAAATAGCATGAAGCTCTTGATGACTTCTTTAATCAATGCATGTTCTGCCCTACCTGTCAGTTTTGGTGGATTGCCATGCATTGGTATGCAGTTTTAGCATACCCTCTCCATTTTTGGATGATGAATTGAACAGTGCTAAGTAAGATGTCCCTTTTTATTGTTTTAAAACCTGAACTTGCTTTAAACCTCTCCACCTTAAATTACCTGACAATACATATATTACTTTAAGTCATATTTTAAATATAATCAAAATCTTCATTATGCATTCTGAAATATGGCAATTAAACTTTAAAACCATAAACCATTGATGTTTTTTTTAAAGAAAGTTCAAACTGCTGCATTACCTAGTGTATCAGAATATTGAGTTTTATGGCCTTTGCAGCTGTAGAGATGAATAAAATTAGTTTTTTATAGACTTTACCTGAAAACAAAACCAAAACATCAGTGGTCCGATTGCAGGGTGTTTATCCTACTGAGAAGTCACAATTCATGTTTCCTGTTTGTTGATGGTGGCTTGCAGTCTCAGACACCCAGTGTTCGCACAAGCAAAAGAGCACACACGGTTAAAACTACAAAGTAAGACAATACACAGTTTTTAGTAAATTTACAGATCACATTTGTTTAATTTACTTTGGCTGATTCTGCATTTATGGTTTCAACTTTTTGTGGCTTGCAGCAGGCAGTTACTCGACTGAAACTGAAGCGGTACTGAGGCTAGACTTATGAACCAAGGTGTGAAAACGCTTTTTATTTCCTCTTAGACCAATTGGTGTACTGAGAAAGCATGCCTGTTAAGGGGAAACAATTTGTCTAGTAAAAAGAGGGCAGGGGGCACAATATACTGTAGTTTGATGTTCAACTGCTCTGATGCAGTCTCTGAGCCTCATAAGCCTCAAGATATCTTGTCATAAATTATGATAATTTGTAATTTCAACCATGTAATACAAAGACTCAGCTAAAATTAAGGGGTCTTAAAGTCTCACCCACAAATTCTGACTCCCTCTCATCGTTTCACGACCAATCATTGTAATTTTCTCACGTTATCTATTGTATAAAATATGTATCATCATAGCCTTCTCTTTGGGATGTTGTATGTGCTTTAGCATGAGTAATAAGCTGAAATGGTCTTTATACAAGTGAAACCTGAACTCAAATAAATTCTGAACATAAAGAAACAGTCTTGTGATCCGATTCTCACATAGTCGAATGTACACAGTTTTTTTAAACTCAACAACCCACAGAAACAATACTAGACTCTTCGATGCTGAGTCATTATGTTGTTGTAAAAACACTTTTGTTTGTTTTTTATTACTTACTGCCAGATTACATCAGTTATAATTAAGCTTCATGTTCTGCACCTGTGAGCCTACCACCTGTGATTGCTCTTTCAATTCAATTCAATTCAATTTATATAGTGCCAAATTTCCTGACTTCCTGATTTCCTGACTTCCAGATTTCCTTTCCTCACACCTGATTTTTTCTCTTTCTAAATTGATTGAGGCCAGCACATTAGCAGCAGTTTTTTTTTTTTTTTTGTTAGTAGATGGCCAACGTTTAATGTGAACTGGCTTTTTTCTGAAGCAACAGCATTGTTTCTTTTGGTAAATTATTTCCTGATATTCTCCATTAGGCTTAATTGAACTTGTGGGTAATGCACACTTCGAGGCTTCTTATTTCCTGCTGTTGATTCGCGTTAGCTGCGTTCCATTGATGAGGGGTTCTGCGCTTCACTCAGGGTTGATAGGACGCTGAGTTTAGTTACCTGATTGCAACCACCTGTTCTGAAACTGAAAACACTGAGTATGACAGCGTGAGGTAGAACTATTCAAGGCAGCTGCTTTTTCTGAAACGGGGCCATGCTGTGGGAATGCAGCCTAACTGAGCTTCTCTTTTCTGGACCACAACCTGGACTGTTATCATGACTATGAGCCTTACTAAGCCCCTGGATTTGTCTGCCCTTCTCAGGTCTTGTGAGGATTCCCAGGTGTTTCATTATTTATTGTAGATCCCTGGGGATCCTGCAGTTTGGTTATGATATATTTTAGTATTGCTCATCTCTAGATCCATGTTTTTGTCACCTGATTAGTTTTCTGTTTTGTATTAATGTAAATGGTATATACCTGTTAGATTCGGTTCCTGTCTTGTTAGCTTATGTTCTTTTTATATTTTAGTATACTTGTTAGATCTTCTTTTCTGCCAACCTCTCGTTAGTTTCATTTCTGTGTTTATGCTATTAGTGCGTTCTTGCACTGTTAGATTCAGTTTCTATTTTAGTTAGCTTCTGTAGTCCTGTGAGATCTGTCCCTTCTTAGCTTATGTAGGTTTTTCCCCCAAGTCTGGCCAATGTCTTGTTCCCAGTTAGATTCTCTTATTCCCCTGCTATTTAATTGTCCCCCTTCTCCTGCAGCCTAATTGCCTCACTCAGTTCAACTTTGTCTTGTTGCCCCACCTATTGTTCCTTCCATCTCCTCCCTTATGAGTTTTGCCAACTCTGTCACATACATTGTCAGGTCCTCCATCTTCATTGGTCTATCCACCCTGTTCTGGTCTTCCTTGTTGTGTTCCTAATTCCCTGTCATCTTGTAAGCCTTGGTTATTTTCCTGATTAATCATCACCATCTTCAACATGCGACTCCTGAGCACTTGTCTGCATTTTGGCCCAGCCACAACACCCCTGACAGGTCTGACCACCCATGTATGACTCAATCCTGCCTCCCAGACTCTGCCCAGCCTCGGTCATTCTGCCTGTCTCCTCTGTAGTGAGTAAGCCAGCACTCACCTTTCCCAGGTCTCCTGCTTGCTCCTGCAGAGAATCTGATGGCTCTAGATCACATTATGAAAAAAATATTTCAAACACAACACTGTGTGGAGCTTGAATATTGGGTTCCCTGTCTGTCTGACTCCTGAATAATTTGGCCCAAATTTGAATATGTGGCACGCACAAGTGCTAGGTGCCTCTCTGTTTCAACATTCCAGATTCAAATGTTAGATCATCAGCAGAGCTCTGTAGAGCTTGACTGCATGCAAGTGAGGCAGTTTATGATGCCTTCCTTTTGCCTCGGAGGTCGGAACTCACAAGTCGCAGTTTACATCATCCCCACCTTTTTGTGTCCGGGGTTTCCTCTTTCTTTTCTCCATTTTGTGTCGGTCGTTTTGCCTAACACAAGCAGCCAATCCCAGTAAAATGCTGACAGGTGAGTGTACGTTAATATCAAATAGATGAAGAAGTAAAATGTTTACCAAATAAAACAAATAAGCTAATCAAAATAATGATTAAGATATAAATAAGTCCAAGGATTTTGATTCTGTGTGACAATTAATTTTGCCAAGTTTTATCAACATGACACGCATTTCTGAATTCAGTCTAATTAATCAGTTAATTTTTCTCCATACTAGGAGTGCATTTGTGTTGTTTTTTCTTGTCAACCAATCACTGCTCTTAAAAGACAGCGTTACACCTAACATTGGGGTCAACCACATCACAGAAATTTCTGTAATTTCCTTACTCAAAGACGCACGATGGGAATCGCTTTTCAACTAACACTCCTAGGTGAGAATTTTTAGGCTAAAAAAGGGGCTCTCTGAGAGAACTCTGAGAATCTTTGTGAATATGGGCACTGATGTAGAGGGAGCTGGGCTAAAACAAGAGGATCTACAAACCAAGGGGGAAAAAGTGTAACGCTAAAATAGGAACCTAAACCAAAATGCAATAGTAAAAGGAAACATGAAATATGTAAGAAATTCAATACAGAGAAATTAACTGATATGGCAAGACCTTAAAAACCATGAAAGAACATCCACGAATGATCATAGTTTAAATACAAATAAACCCAAAAACAAACACATGTGGTTAATGACAGTCTTGTTAATACTGCAAAAATCATAAAAGCAGCCAACTTAGATTTGCCTAAACATATAAAACAAATGTTCAGAATATAATTAAGGGGACTTCTGTTTTCTGTACTATTTTCTGTTGTTATACAATAAATCAGCAATGTTTAACTTAAGCACCAAAACCATTTCATTAGGTATGCATCTGTTATGCCATAAGCTGGTTGAATATGCTTATTATTATTATTAATTATAATTTGGTATTATAATTTAAATAATAAATCATTCAACTCAAAATTTCGCTATAACAAATATAGTTCAAATGGTGGTGATGTTAGCTATAAGCTTATAAGTATTTATACCACTAATGCATTAGTTAACTTGCTGTTATGAACTCATTTATGCTGGAATAAATGATCAGGTCGGACTGTTAACCGACCAGGTTTATCCAGCAGGCTGTGAGAACCCCAATGTAACTGCAATTAGAGTTTAAATCCTTATTCCTTATCACCATCCAATGATATTGTCTCTGTATTAATATCAGATGTTAACTCCAAAGGAGGTTAGCTCTGATTTCTGAATAACCATGTAACTGTGAATTGGACTGAACACAAAACAATGTCTATTCCGCAGTCGTGGTTTTATTGAACCAAAAGCAATTCCCTGTTACAGTAATTCTCTGATTCAAACAACTTTGGAATTCTTACTCATTACTAAACTAAAACATGCAAAATATATATGTGGAAATAAAGAACAAAACAAAATAAACAATGGATTAAAATGAGCGGTTAGCAGATCTTAACTTAACTCAAAGTTGTTTAACACCGCCCTCGAAACATCGGCATTTGACGAATCAGCATTGATAGACAGAACAGCTTCGGGAATCTCACTGGACGCTTTGATGTCTTACACAAAGCTAGTTCAGCTAAGCTACCTACAGTTCAGATATACGTCACCCTCCCAAGATGGCTGCTACGATGACGTATGAGGGGAGGTCCTAATGACGTAACCACGCTTACGCTGATGGGGTAATGCCTCGCTTCGAGGGGCGCAGCTAACTGGGAGTTTAAAGCAAAGCCCGCGACTTGAGCTCGGACAAAGAAATTAACTGATAAGGAGAAGCGAAAAGAGAGAGGGGGGGGAAGCAGGGGAAAAGATGAAAATAAATGAAGCAGTAACCCACGGCGGGGTTCTTGGTGGATCACAAATCAACACAGCAAATCAATTGTAAAATGCATGCACATACAGAGAAAATGTTCAGCAAAATAATTCCAACTTCGTCGTGGAATAAAAGCATTAACCAACACCTACAAAGTTCTACCGCCTGCCCAGGCACTTCTAAACACCCTGTTGGTGAAACAGAAATAAAAGGGGAAAACCCCGTTACTTTGAGGGCTGGTCCGGAGCGCTCCGAGAAATGCGGCTTTCTGGACGCGTCTTGACGAGCGCAGATGACCGCAGGCTGCAGCGGGACGGGGGAGAAGCTCCTTCGTTTCTTCCTCCGGGTTCAGTCAGTCGCTTTGTTGGCCAGACAAAGCGGGGTCCTCTTCGATCACTGGGAGATGCGGCGTCTCTCAGTCTTTTGATCAGAGGGAATTTAAAAGTACTTATTTAAGTCGACCTCCTGTTATAAAGCAGGGAATAACCGTTGCGTCGAAAAATCTCGGTCCAGCGAGCAATCGAACACGTGGCGTGGGAATCACCCCAACGGAATCAGCTGTGTGTGTGTGTGTCTTCTCGGGTTGGCCAAAAGCCAGGGAAGAAGGGAGGTTGTCGTGTGTGATCGGCTTTTATAGCCATCACCATAGCAACCTTATCTTGATCGGCGGCCATTTTGCCGTGTTGCGTGATGGGAGTTGGTGGCCATTTTGACCACATGAGTTGGTGGCCATTTTGACCACATTGCATCATGGGTAACGCAGTCCGTTACGTCCCGAATTGATGCAGCTTTTGTCACGTATGAACTACATGAGTTGGTGGCCATTTTGACCACATTGCATCATGGGTAACGCAGTCCGTTACGTCCCGAATTGATGCAGCTTTTGTCACGTATGAACTGGCACAACACATCAAAAGATGAAAATGAACATAATCATGTAATAAATTCAGCACAAGGAGTGGGAGATGCAGAGGGTTGCTTTGGTCTGGAACAGTTCAAAATGGTATAGGTGTGTTTAATATTTAGGTATTTAGAGCTGTTTTGTTCTTACTTTAGTTCAGAGGACTGAAAAATACAATATCCAGGTTTCAACAATATATTAGAAAGTTATATAACTTTGGAGTGGAATATCAGAAAGCTCCACATCCATAGAGCTGTTTTTTATTTATTTTGAACTTGTGTAATAGTTTTCACACACAAAGAAGAAGCCAACTGGTTTAATTTTTAAAAGACATTACAATATGTAGTCAAGCTCATAATGAAATACTGAAAACACTCTCCTCTTTCATCACATCTGCCTTTCATTCAGCGTTGTAATTAAATCCACAACTTTTAATTTCATGTCCAGAACAGTATGCTCTACAATCTCACAATTTAGGTTTTACATAGAGATTGACAAACATATATTCACACTGGTCATCTAACCTGTGAATACACACTTTCTTCTGTCATTAACTCTTTCTTCCTTTTTCCTTTTGACGTTTTCCTTTCTGAGAAATGTAACGCAGCGTAGTTCAAATCTGGTCCACTTTCAGTCTGTCCAGAAAAGTACATTTCCATATCAATGTTACTTTGTAATGTTTAGACTTATTATTTAGTTTTACAAAGAGCAAAATAGGTCATTAAGATTCATTTACTTACATCATTTCCTTTTTGGTTAAAGTTGCGTCTTGTCTGTGAAGAAGAGTTTTCTGGAACAGTGACACACATAATTACTCTGATTCAGTGTATACCAGGTTTATTTCATTTGATTTAAATTCATGTTTGGTTGTTGTATTAAAAATTTCTAAAAAAAAAAAGTCAGTGTGGTGTGTACCCTGCTCCTGGGTTGTTGGTTATATATCTATGTGTGTTTTTTTATTTTTCTGATTCAGACCAGTAATGCAATGTAAATCACATTGCTCTGTATATTGTATGTGGGCTCTAGCTAATAACTAAAAGTAAAGTAAAAAAAAAAATCTAAAAGGTATAATTCAGTAATTTAGACAAACCTTTCATTTGTTCATGTGGTGATCTTCGAATTTGAAAGTAGATGAAGACAATATTACCGATTAAAGAAATTACCAAACAGATTGCTGTGACTGTTGTGACCACCAGGAAATGGGTTTCATTTGTTTTATCTAGAAACAAAGAAAATTGATGTCATTCCTTTGAACAAAGCAGATATATTTGTGATTAAATTGGCCATTTTGTACGTCACCTCCAGTGATAAATAATGTCATACCTTTTTTAAGGCTTATTTCATTTGCAAATAATATCTGTCCACATGTGGCCACAGCACAGTAGTAAGTCCCAGCATCAGAGGAGCTGACGTTCTTAGAGAAGTTATAAACACATCTCTTCTGTGTGTCTGATCTCTTCTCACAATTCCCAGCTCCTTTTGCATCCATATAGATAATATCAGGAAAAGACTTTGCTGATCCGGCTCTGAACCAGAACACACTGGGTTCTCCTGAACAGGTTTTGTTATCCGAGTCAGAAAGAACTGAACACTGCAGAGTCTCTGAGTCTTTTGGATGAACTGACGTTGACTCCTGAACCACGGTGTAGCTTAATGTTCTCGTAGAGTTTTCTATGGGATAATAATGGTAATTTGTGTTAGTGCACAATTTAAACAAATTCAGATATGAAAAGTAGAGTACTTTCAATGCTTGAAAATAGACAATTTGTATCACATTTGGTAAAGAAATGCTGTATTAAGTGACAATACTTTTACATTTGGAAAATTACATGTCGGGCATTTAATTTATGGTCATATTTCATACATGCATTAATGTGTGGTACACAGGCGTACTGGCTTAAGTTCTACAATTTAAAAAATATATGTACAAGTATGCTTACAGCTGGTATTCATTTTATTTATTTGTGTGAACATCACTGTTTGAGAATATAACTATTACAGCACCAACTTAAATCATATATAAGAAATCATTTAAGAATGGCAAAGTACCGTTCTTTCTAAAATAATTGTTAAAGTTCTCACAGTTTAAAAATGCAGTTATTTAAATTGTCAGTAAGATTTTCATATTACTTATTGTAAAACAAAAGATTTTCAATTTTAATTTAAGTTAAGTTAAATTCCGTTAAAATTTTCAGGTTTTCCTTCTTTTTATTCTTAGGTTGTTTTTCCACAGCTTTTCTATTAAATTCTTGGCTGTTTTAATTAGGATAGATTTACTTAATTTCCCATCTTGGCTAGTACCAGATCCTTTAAATTTCACAAAATCAGTATTGACAGAGAGTTTGTGTGTTTTGTTTTGGGTTTTTTTTTTTTTCAAAATGATTACTAAGCATCATCTATACACTAAAACTTTTTTTCTTGTACTTGGAGGAACAATTCCAATAGTATACTTTTAGATGTATAACGTGCAATAAATAAACTAAATCTTTCAGTCTGCATTTATTTCAAAACTTGCTAAATGATGCAAGGCAAAGAAGGAACACAAACGATACACATGTTTAATTGACTTGAAAATTGAAAAATACTTTGTCTGCTGGTTCAAAACATTTTGAACCAGGATACCTCCTTGCTCCCTGAACCAAGCTTTTCTTTGAGGTTATACATCTTTTAGTAACATAATCATGTCCAGTTGGATTTCAGATAAACACTGGTCAATTTGTGAATTAAAGTAGCTTTAAAACACCGGAAGAAGAACATTACTTATTTACCTTTTATTGATAGATAGGTCCCACTCCACGTAGATTCAAGTGTGTCCTTTTGAGAACAGTGATACATTCCCTCATCTTGTTCAACTATTGATAAAATTGTAAGATTGCTGCCATGATCGGTGTATGTTACATTGAATCTTGAATCAGAGAATTCTGGTTGATACTTGGGGGATGTCGTTCTCTGCTGCATCACTATTAAATTCAGAGTATCTCCTGCACTCTGCTTGAACCAGTAAAGCCATGTGTTGCTCTGATATTTCATTTCAAAAGCACACGTCAAATTGACAGATTGACCCAGTTCAACTGTGACCACTGGAACCATAGTGTCTGCAATGGGGGGAAAGCACAATATTAGATTGAACAGAACCAAAATACATATTTCACATACTTCAATTGAATTAAATTTTGTTTCAATTTATGTAAAAAGTACTTACACCCTTGATGAAAAAGTAACAATGTTAGCCATAACAGAGTCATGATGAATCTGTCTTCATTGAGGTAGTAGATCCTTATGTAGTTGAGGAGGTGTGACGATCCTGACTGACAAATGCATCTGATTGGTTATCACAGAATATACGATGACAGGGCATTTCCTGTATGTACAGCGAGCTTCTTTTCTCATAGTTGAGCCTTTATATATATTTTTTGACTATATCCTGGTTTTGTAAGCACTATTTATTTGCTAAAGACAAAAATATACACAGAAACGAGGTTGCAAACAAACCTGATACAAATGTTATGGGCAGGGAGGAAATCGCAAAATATTATTGGCCACAAAATATAACTAGCGCCACCAGAAGATCAGTTTTTGTTGCAACTTTGGACAACACTATGATCAAAAAGGATGTTCATGTTTTTGGATAATGAATCCTTATTAATTATAGAGGCTTGGTGAGTTCCAACATCTTATAATCACCAAAGCTGTTAAAAGGCCTTTTTCATTTATTCATTTATTTTTATCTAATTTTTCTTGCCCCAGTTAAGTTAAAATTTTCAGCCTCACTGTAATAAAGAACCTCTCAAAACACACAAATTATCAAAACAATTTATATTTTATAAAAAGTTCAACATTGTCCTGTGGTACTTGAAATATTTTGATCCCTGCAGAGATTATATCCCTGCATATTATACAAATATGATTTACAAGCATTTGATCTTTACATGTAACATTATACCTGTGCAAAATCTCTGCAGATTTTTACAGTTATGTGTAATGGAATTGGCTTTTATCTTTTTTTTTTTTCTAGAATAAGCTCAGTCTAACCTAAAATGTACAAAACTATGCAAATTATATTCGACCAGTTGGTTAGTCAGAAAATAAAAACCATGTTTGGTAATATTGTTTCATGATTTAGGTTTCTGTTTGTTTCTTTTGGACTTTTCCGGATCAAACTCTGTCACATTTCAGCCATAGAAACCATCCAAACTCAGTTCACACCTCAGTCTCCACCCAATTAGCTCAGTCATCTTCCAGGGACCACTGTACACGTGACCAGATCCACCTGCTACAATTAATTAGAGTCACCTCTGCTCACCTGGTCCCCTATCTACATATACCTGCCTCAGTCAACTCATCTCTGCCAGAACGTCTCGTCTTGCCTCATGTGCACTGCTGCCTTGTCACACTCAGTTTTTGTGTGGCCAGAGCGTACTGTTATGAATGATGCTGGGGACCCGATATTCAGCCAAACACAGAGCTTTGTTTTTTAAAAGTTTATTGCAGAATAGCAATGAGGCCGGCAGTAATGGGCTGAATACCAGAGGATTCAGGTGGGGTGAATGGCAGAATGAATACTGCAGGAGCTGGTCAGCAGGAGCTGACCAGAAGGTGCAGACTGGCGACCCATCAGAACGGGCAGAGCAAGCAGCTGGACCTCACAGAAAATAGCAGAAGCTGAGCAGCACAAAGGCCCTGGAACTTACATCAGTGAAGGCTGAACACGGGCAAAGACAAGTCCAACAGTCTGAGCACACATAAACTGAACGTGACAGGACAACAGTGCACGAGGCAAAATGAGACGTTCTGGCAGGGATGAGCTGGCTGAGGCAGGTATGTGGAGACCGGGAACAGGTGAGCAGAGTTGACTCTAATTAATTGTAGCAGGTGGATCTGGTCACATGCACAGTGGCATCTGGTAGATGACTGAGCTAATTGGGTGGTGGCTGAGGAGTGAACTGAGCTGATTAGTTTCTATAGCTGATTGGTGACAGAGCTTAATCCGGAAAAGTCCAAAACAAACAAAAACCTAAATCGTGACAGATTGATGATTCAGCTGCGTGACACATTTGGACCAGATTTAGATTAGACAACAATGTTGTCTTCCCCTGACTTCTGTGCTCTAGGGTTGCTTTGGATGTCTGTGGCTCTGATCTCCTTCGTGCCTGCCACAGGTCCTGGGGAGCAGGTCGGTGCCTTGCCATGCCAGTTATTCAACATTATCAAGAAATCTTATAAACGCAAGAACACCCATATACACATTCACAGGTTTTTGGATTCAGGTACTTAGAGATACACAGAAATACAATCTACAGAGTAGATACCACTAATATGTAGTTACCACTAAATACATCTTGTATTTGTCATCTAGTGTACTTTTCAGTGACTTTGTTATCCAATGTTTTTGTTTTCACGCTGTTTTTTTCTCTCCCTATTTCTGCAGGTGTAGGAGCAGACTCCTAGGGTGTTGTCTTGTATTCTCTTTATACTTATTTCTCTTCTCTATTCTTTTCTTTGTCTCTTCCTTTAAACTTTGTAAATCCACATCTCTCTGTCTCTATCGTTCTCTTCTTTTTCCCTTTCAATTCTGTCTCTGGTTCTACTGCAATTGAACTAACCCCTAAGCAAATTCTGATAGTTTTTATTTATAAATATATAAACCAGAGCATTATAGCAAAAGCCAAAATACTTGTGAAAGTAAATGTGTTGGGTTTCCCCTTGCCGCTCAGATAACATTTCTGACGGCTACATTGCTAGACAGGATGCGTTAAAAAAAGAAGCTTGATGGAAAATAAACACTTTTTTAGACAGAAAGTTCTGTGAAGGTAGGCTGCCCATTGCCTGCAGGTGAGGATGTGGTGACTAAAAGGAAACCACTGAAAACATTAAAAAGAACATGTCTTTACACAATGTATCTCTGGTTAATGGCAGAGACCAATGTAGAAATGTTAACATATAGTGTTAAGAAAAATATAACAATTTACCAAGTATGACCCTCTAAAAATCGTATCAATTTCCTTAGTGTTAATTGGTTCCGCAGGTTTTCAACATAAAATCTGCGGTGGTTTACTACAAGCAAAATAACTTGCTTGTGATTTGTGAAACAAAAACAATTTGTGATTTGTTGACCCTTTATTCAGTTTACCTATAAACTGCAAAAAAAAACCTAAAAAAAAAAAAAACTTGCTGTGGCTAAACTTGATACGCTAAACTGACACTATTTCAGTTTCCACAAAAAGTACACTACAATCACAAACTGTTTTAATTGCATCTGTTCAGTGTAAAACAACTCCACCCATGGTTGACTGGTCGTAGGTCTACCTTTATTTAGTTCCCAAACATAACATACTGAGTTTTTAAAAATCAAGACATAGCCTTTCACTCAAGCGCCTAATCATATGGCCAACTTAGGTTTGTTTATTTTTGATTCAGTTTGCTAAACTTTTGTAAGGGGTACACAAAAATGCTCCTGTTTTGCCAACACTAAAACAAACAAAAACAGACATAGACACGTTAATTCTATTAGTCTGAAAAATATAGTAGCTGGAACAACATTGTTGCTATATGCTCAAGGTGAGTGAGCTAGTGCCTGAGGCATATTGCCAATGCTTTCGTCTTAGAAAAAGGTTAGATTCACAGACTTATTTTGAGTTTGTTTGTGATTTAACTGCTGAGATGCACACTATTATCAAAAAAGTAAACTTTGTTCATTGCCTGTTTGTCAGTTTTTGCCTTCATTATGAATAATGTGAATGGGAGTAGGCAAAGAGAAATTTCACCATGGTGACAAATAAAATATTCTTGATTCTTGAAACTGTATTCCCAGTGGCATTCTAGTTATTTCCCTCTTAGAATCATTCTCTTTGCATTTGTTTTGTTTTGTTTTTTCACTAGCTCTTGGGACATTCTCCATTGTTTCACCTAGAGTTGCTAATAGCCGTTAGTCACTTCCTTGTTTTAATCCCTCCTGCGCATGTGCAGGAAGTACTTTGTTAAAAATTGTATACACAAAAGCTTTATTTACTAACAAATTGAGCAGACATCAAGCATAAAACACCAAATTAATAACCAATATGAAAGCAGGACTTGATAATCTTTCATAGCAACTTGTATGCAACCAGAGTGAGTATCTGACATAAAAATAAGTCAAATCACGTGGCTATGCACCTTTAATACTGAGGTTGGAAAGCATCAAGACATACCGGTCTATATATTGTTCCAATGTAGTGGGATCAGAGCAAGTTAACTGGGGCCGTAGATGAACATTGAAACTTCAAGGTAACACGAAAGGCTCACAGGTGCATGAATTTAAGCAACTACAACATCACTATGTAAAATACCCAGAAGCATAAAGTGAACAGGTAAAAAGTTGCACTATTATCAAATTCAAACATTTTTAATAAATCTAAGCAGGTGCAACATCATTATTGTGTCAAATACAGGGATACATGAAGTGAACGAGTGTAAATATGGGACACTAATCAAATGAATACAAAAGGCCAAAGGCTTGTAAATTTAAAAAGCAACAAAAGAGCTTTCCGGGACAAAATACTCCAAGTATTAAATTGAACAGGTAAACAGAGGTGTTGTAATCAACTACGCTTAAGATACAAAAGGTCTTGTAAATCCGAGTAGTTACAACAGCATTGCTGTGCAAAACACCTAGGCATAAAGTGAAGGCTGTTTTTGTCCCCGTATCCAGACAGCAGCTTAAGTTTTAAACAGGAGAGCCTCAACATGTGTACATGACTCTGCAATGTCAGCCAGACATGTGCACAGTGCACTTGGCCAGAGGAACAGATGATGACCCAAGGTGACCCCAAGATGATGACCCAAAGGGAAGTTTACTGAGGCACTGAGTTCAAAACTTAAGGTAAAAAAATTTTACAAAAATGGTATAATTACAAAAATGAAATAAATGGTGACTCTAATAACAGCAATAACATCAAAAGGTAGTAGTCGTAATATACAGTCAACAAAGCCTTAATGTTTCAAATCAAAATAGCCTTTTACACAAATCACTAGAAACAACACACTACTGCACTATTTTACTTTGCAAAGGTGCCTAACAAGTAAGCAGCCTTTAAATGTTTGTTGTGACGCAAGTGTGTGTGCATGTGATGTTCAGCTACCTTCATGAAAAGGATGGTTTTATGATAGCTGACCCTGAAAATCTGCAGATCCTGCAGCCATCCGTGAGGGAACTGAAGGTGAGCTTCCAGAGATTTATAATTTTTCAACTGCTTGTTTGTGTGGGAGTTCACCCCACAGAAAAGGAAGCGCAAGACGTCTGCAAATGTTACTACCCATGCTAGCTCACGCGGACGCAAACAAAGAAACTGACGAGTTCTCAACGTATTTTTGTTCTTTAGATAACGTATCACAAGATGAGTAAGTTGATGGTTGATGGTATCCGACTGCCAGATCCACACAGCAACTACTCCATCCCTGAAGGAAGGGAGCGAGTCAGTGAAAAAGTTGGCCAAGTGTTTCCATATACAGCTATATTATAAACACGGCAGGCCAGTACAGTCGAAAGAGCATGAAAGCCATGAAATCACTGGACGGCTACAATTATTTCATATCGGGACATGTTCAGACATGTTTGTGTAACAACCGACAGCGGAGTCGGACACAGACAGCGCCTCAGCAAAGAGGAAGACCCACCACCGGTAGGTTAAATAAAAAACATTGTTCACAAAGGATTATTTTGGTGTTTTTGTCTTATTAATCCTTTTCACAGACTCATGCCAGAGGGTTTGCATACATTGTACATGTACATATGTTATTACGAAACGAATAGTCTTGACTTAAGTATATATCCTAATTTTTTATTTATATAATTATTTAAGTAGAACAATAACTAGTGCAAAATTAAGTTACATTTACCGGAGATGAAGTGTAGACTGCAAATTCTGGCACAGATGTAGCGCGGATGTAGCTCGTGACGTCACGCGTGAACTGGTCTATTCATAAGCTCTAGACACCGGAGAGGCTAAGCCCAATAAACAAGAATTTTAAAGAGTATTTGAGGAGAAGAAACAACAGTTGGGGACAGAGGTGAAATACATTTTGGCAAATGATATTGTGGAACCATATATATAGAATTGGGCATCACACTGTCTTCTAATTAGGAAGTCTGACTCAACTTTTAGACCCTGTGCTGACTACCGTAAAGTAAATAGTATTACTAAAGCAGACCTTTATCCTCTTACCAGGATGGAACAATGCATTGACCAAGTTGGGTCAGCAAAGTATGTCAGCGTATTTGATCTTTTAAAAGGGTATCGGAGGGCAACACCAACCCCACAGAGTCAACCACCACCTACCCCCTCCACCTCAACACTGCAGTCTGAAAGAGAACAAAGGCCAGCCACCCAACCCCCACAGACAGTAACATTGTTGGGGGTCTACATAAAGATGCTGCAAGATGGAGTCAATGGGAGGACTAATCTAATTATGAAGTGTTTTTTTGTGGTTTGTTTGTGTTTTAGGAAACTGGACATTTATTTTTATATAAAGAAAGTAACATGTTTAAAATTTTATATTTTTTACACAAAGTTTTTTTTTTTTTGCATATCTTAAAAAAACTTTTAAGAATTATGTTGAATTTACCTCAAAGCAACTGCCAGTAATTGTTTAGGCTTTATAGCAGTTCAGAAGTTGACTGTTGATGCAGCTGATACCGGCCCACTAATTTAATGGCATTGGTCGTGCTAGCATGTCTGACTGCTCCACCTGAGAAGAGAATGTCTTCTAAAAAGAGGAGCTGTTATGACATGAGAGTCAGAGTGGCTGAAGTTAATTTATTGGGAAATACTACACAATTATAACTCCAGTTTGAACCGCTGTGCACGCCCACCGGCAGGGGGGCACAAACGGGTCAGTTGTCCCGGGCCCAGGACAGAAGGGGGGGCCCAAAACTGACACTGACAAATGGTCAGAGTGTCAGTCAGTGTGCGCGCAACTGGGGCAGCTTCACCAGTCTCCCAGTCGTCACAGCACTCTGCTGCTCCCCCTCCCCTCTCGTACATGGCTCAGCGGCACCAGCCAATCAGCACGCAGGCTCAGCCTGGCCCGCCCACTAAGCTCCCACACAAACAACCGCTCTGTGCGCTGCTGCTCAGAGATTTGGACAGAGGGAAACACCACAGCAGCGGAAAAACTTGAAGAGGGAAAGAAGCGCTGTTTGGCTTTATTTTAATACCGTAAATGAAATCAAGCTGTATGTTTTGTAAAAAGCCGGTTAAATTCAGTGGAAACACAACAATTTTATATAAGCACGTGAAAAACCATGAGCAAGAAAACATTTAGCCACAGAAACGGAGAGAGGAGACGAAACCTCTGTCATTGCCCCGACAGACCTTAGATATTATCTAACTTTCAAAGTAGATATTATCTATCATATGTTACTGGAGCCCACACAGAAAATGTAATTAAGACCTTGAAAGAACCCAGTACATATATCCCATTAAAAAGTGTTATTTAAGATAAGATAACATTAGCTAATCCTTTATTTATCCCACGACGGGGAAATAAATAGGATCAAAGCAATAGGCAGGTGCACACAACACAGACAAAATTACATAAGGTTGAAAGATATAAGAGGTGGATTAGGGAAAACACTGAACATAACATTATTATTATTTAATTGTAATAATAAAATAAAAATCACAGGTCGACAGTTTCCTGATACATCAAGCTTAGGGACTGGCTAATATACAGCAGGTCAAAAAAGGCAATGTTTTGGCTGCAGTGCTTGCTGTTCTCTTATGAAGAAAAGATCAACTAGTGCACTAAATTCAATAGATGGGTTGAAAATATCCAGTATGAAGTATCCAATACAGATATTTCCAGGGCATGAAGTATACAGTTAAGTTGACTTTGTTTTGGTGTGTGTGTGTGTGTGTGTGTGTGTGGTGGCGGCAGGTGTAGAGGGGGGGCCCAAAAAGACTGTGCTGTCCCGGGCCCTGGCAAAGCTGTCAGCTTGCCTGCCGCTGTGAAGTTAGTTTTAAGTTGGCCATTGCATATTTGCAGTCTGCGGCTTCAGCAGACCGCAAATCCTGTTCGAGATGAAACATGGGGGCTGATCTGGTGCTACCACTCTGTGTGCTAGCTCACTGCTGAAGCAACGGAGCACGAATATCCAACCTAAAGCTAACTTCGCCAATACGAGACTGCTATGTTTATATGTGCAGCGCATTTTATTGAAAACTGTTTCCTGAACATAGGTGAATTCAATTTGGGTTTTCGAACAAACTGATTAGAAAGATAATCTGTACCAACACTGAAAGTGGCAACCACATCGCAGTCACTACCCCTACGTTTATTTGATTTCCAAATGCTTTCTTGTCTGATAAACATATGGACACTGTCTGAAGCAGCTGTGCAGCAAGCTCTTCATGCGGCTGAGACAGAACCTGTCTCTACAAGCCACTGTATTTATCAAGAAGCTAATCTTATTCTGTCCACATGCTCTACTACGGATTAGGATGGGCCTTGAACACCGTTTATTAATTTGATTACACTCTGCTGTTTTTGTAAATTTACCTCTGATCCTGTTTATAAATACCATATTGATGTTCATGCAGTTATATCTGTTATTTATGATTGTTCACTTAGATATAATTAAAAAACAGCCTTACATCAGAATAATGGAAGAAGATTTTTAATACAGAAATATATCAGAGAACAAAAGAAAGGAGCAACATCAGTCTTTATGCACAGATTTATCTGTTTCTCTTCTTTCTCTATATTTGACTGTTTCTCTGTTTTATCATATACATTTTTACCTCTAGCTTGCAACTTAAAATGTGTACAGACACAAGTGGTTTTACTTGTTATACTTGTTACAGTTTACTCAACCATTATTGTTAGATTGTAAAATGATCACAGTTTGTGGGTAGGGATAAATATAAATTTAAAACAACATGAACTCATTCAGATGTAAAGTAAATTAACTTTTAATGAGACATGGGAGCAAGTGGTAAGATTACCAGGGATGTCCCCAAAGCAATATTTCAGAAGAGCTAAAAAACAAATACACAGGACAGGACTCAAAGAAATTAAAGATAAACACATGAGAAAATCAAACAAATCGAGTAATCTGGTAGTATGACACTAACAGTTTATGTGTTGGGGAAAAAGCAAAACAAACAATGTAGTAAAGTCACCACAAAAAGCCTGATACATACAGGTAACTATAACAGAGAACAATCACAATGAGCATCACATTTTAAGAAAAAAACACGAGTGATTAACATGACAGAGATAAAAGAAATTGAAATTATTCACTGTGTGACAAAACCAACACGCCATTGTTTGTAAAGAAAGAAAATGTCTTCACTCAAACCAGTGGCGGCTGGTGATAAAAGACTGAATGAAGGGCACCAAAGGTCAGGGCTGACAACACAACAATAAACTCTACCCTAAAAAGAAATCCATCCGCAGGTACTTACCTGCGGATGGATTTTGAGGTCCATTATAAATTAATTTGTCTATTTGTTTTTCTTGCAATTGTTATGTAGGCAGCACCATAGCGTGCCCTATTGACAAACCTCCACTGCTCAAATAGACGTCAACTATTAAACAAATAGACAAATTCTATCTGTTGATAGAACAGAATTTACCCAATCAAAAGTACTTTATTTTCCACTGTGACAGTATAAAGATCCTTTAACATCTGTTTAGTCCCTTGATTATATTGTGTGTCCTCAATATTGGCCTTATTTCAGTAATGTCAATTTAAACAGAAAAAACATACCTAAATTAAGTAAAAGCAATTGCTAATCATATTTATTCAAAGCGATCCAATACATTTGATGTACATTAAAATTTATAGTTTGAAACAACCGTAAACTGGATCAATCAGGACAAGTAGAACAGTTTCTTAACGACCGAAGGCTTTTATGGCAACAAAAATCATCTGTCTTTCTGCTATTTTCTTTCTTTTAGTGTTGTCAGTTTTCATCATGGCGAAAATGGCAGCAGAATACATCCTTTTGTCTTCGTCGTTCTAAGGAAATCCATTTAAAAATAATGGATAAGCCAAATAAAAATGTATGAAACTCATTTACTTAAAAATGTATCAAAACACTTGATAAAAGAAGCCGTTACACTTTACCTGTTGCTTGTTCTGACCAAAGTCTTCTTGCACCTTAACAGATTCTGGATAAGAAAAGTAGACAGTAAAATAAAGAGGCAACCATTTACTACAAAATAAGTCAGAGAAAAGAATTTTGAATCACCTTGACAATCACATTTGATCCTGTTGATGGAGCTTATGAGGACAGCCATACCAATCAGACTTATGGCTAAGGCAGCAGAGAGTGAAAAAATAAATATCATGGCTTCTGGTGACCACACACTGAATCCTGGAACATTATAAGACAAAAATCAATAAACAACATCACACGTGCAAACCATTTAATTACATCTGGATAGGCTAAAATCTAGCTAAGGGATTTTCAGTTGGAGTGCTTATAGCTAAGACTACATCTTTATTCTTACCCACACTGAAGGTATGTTGTTAATAAATAATTAATAATTAATAATTTTATATATTTACCATCAATTTCCAAGTTTATTTCATTTGCAAACAATATCTGTCCACATGTGGCCACAGCACAGTAGTAAGTCCCACCATCAGAGGAGCTGACGTTCTTGGAGAAGTTATAAACACATTTCTTCTCAGTGTCTGATCTCTTCTCACAATTCTCAGCTCCTGTTGCATCCGTGTAGATAATATCAGGAAAAGACTTTGCTGATCCGGCTCTGAACCAAAACACTCTGGGTTCTCCTGAACAGGTTTTGTTATCCGAGTCAGAAAGAACTGAACACTGCAGAGTCTTTGAGTCTTTAGGATGAACTGATGTTGACTCCTGAACCACGGTGTAGCTTGATGTTCTCATAGAGTTTTCTATGGGACAATAATGGTAATTTGTGTTAGAGCACAATTTAAACAAACTCATATTAGATGTAAAATACTTGAAAATAGACAATTTGTATCACATTTGGTAATGAGAGGCTGTATTAAATCAAAATACTTTTACAGTGAGAAAATTGAATATTGGACACTTAATTTATGGTCATATTTCATATGTACATTAATGTGCGGTACAAAGTGTACTTGTTTAAGTTTTTTATTTTAATATATATATATATATATATATATATATATATATATATATATATATATATATATATATATATATATATATATATATGCAAGTATGTATACAGTTGGTATTTTTTTATGTATTTGCGTGAACATCACTGTTTGAGAATATAACCGTTACAGCACCGACTTTAATCGTATACGAGAACTAATTAAACCTGGCAAAGTACTGTTCTTTCTAAAATATTTGTTAAAGTTCTCACTTTTTAAAAATTCAGTTATTTAAATTGTTAGTAAGATTTTTATAATACTTATGGTAAAAAATTTTGTCAATATTAATTTCATTTTATGTAAGAACATTTTTGTTTAGATTGTTTTTGTATTTTTTTATTGAGGGGTTTGTGGATTTTAGGTTGCTTTTCCACAGCTTTTTGTATTAAATCCGTTGCTGTTTTAATGTATGGGGAAATTTTTGGTGATTGGTTTCTCTAAATTTATGCATTTATGTCAAATGTTGTTATATGATGCAAGGCAAAAAGAGAACATAAAAGATAGATGTTTACTTGACTTGAACATTGAAAATATACTTTGTCTGCTGGTTTAAAACATTTTTCATCAGGATACCTCTTTTAATGACATAATCATGTCCAGTTGCATTTCAGATAAACACTGGTTAATTTGTGAATTAAAGGATCTTAAAAACAGTGGAAGAAGAAAATTACTTATTTACCTTTTATTGATAGATAGGTCCCATTCCACGTAGATTCAAGTGTGTCCTTTTGAGAACAGTGATACATTCCCTCATCTTGTTCAACTATTGATGAAATTGTAAGATTGCTGCCATGCTTGGTGTATGTTACATTGAATCTTGAATCAGAGAATTCTGGTTGATACATGGGGGATGTCCTTCTCTGCTGCATCACTATTAAATTCAGAGTATCTCCTGCACTCTGCTTGAACCAGTAAAGCCATGTGTTGCTCTGATATTTCATTTGAAAAGCACACGTCAAATTTACAGATTGACCCAGTTCAACTGTGACCACTGGAACCATCGAGTCTGCAATGGGGGGGGAGCACAATATTAGATTGAACAGAACCAAAATACATATTTCACAAACTTGAATTAAATTAAATTCTGTCTCAATTTATGTAAAAAGTACTTACACCCTTGATGAAAAAGTAACAATGTTAGCCATAACAGAGTCATGATGAATCTGTCTTCATTGAGGTAGTAGATCCTTATGTAGTTGGGGGAGGTGTGACGATCCTGTCAAATGCATCTGATTGGTTATTACAGCATATACAATGATAGGGCATTTCCTGTATGTCTTTTCTCATAGTTGAGCCTTCATATATATATATATATATATATATATATATATATATATATATATATATATATATATATATATATATATATATATATTGACTATCTCCTGGTTTTGTAAGCACTATTTTTTTGCTAAAGACAAAAACATACACAGAAAACAAGGTTGCAAACAAACCTGATACAAATGTTCTGGGCAGGGAGGAAATTGCAAAATCTAGGTGACAAAATGTTATAACTAGTGTCACCAGTTTTTGTTACATCTTTGAACAACACTATGATCATGTTGTTCATGTTTTTGGATCATGAATTTTGATCCCTGCAAAGATTTCTTTCTGAACAAATAAAACAAATGACTAGCCTCTGAACTATAACATTGTTACTTAAATTGTGAAACACCCATTTAAGTAGACACAAACATCAACAGAGCTACCACACCTGAATTTTTGTCGGGGAATTTTTTATTATATTAAAAAATAGGTTAACCATATTATACAAATTTGATTTACAGGTTGTTGATCTTTACATATAACATTATACCTGTGCAAAATCTTAGCGATCCAGGTCATGGGAACCACAAGCCTGTTTGTGATTACATGGAACTTGTACATCGGTGGAGATGCACTGGACATGGCTCAGAGGCTAAAAATTACTTGAGGGACTCTCTGGACATATACTCATCCCAAAAAAGAAGCTCAACCACTTCAGATGTTTACAGTTGGATCTGCCTTTTGTCTTTTTTCTAAAATAAGTTCAGTGTAACCTAAAATTACCAAACACATATTCCACCAGTTGGTTTGTCAATTAAATAAAACCATAGGTAAGATTAATGATTCAGCTGCATGAAACATTTGGAAACCAGATTTATATTTGACAGAACAAAAGTCCAGCTCCTCCAATGCCGGCCACCACAATTCCTGCTCTGACGCTGACCACCATGATTCTTGGTCCAGTGCTACTAGCCTCCAAGATCGGCTGCTCTGGCTCCGTCTGCTTCCAAAACTCGTTGCTTGTGCGCAGGATTTCCATGTTCTGACCATGACCGATCTTCCTGCCCTGCCAAGCCAATGTCTGCCATTGGAGCTACTGTTTTCTGGGGCACAACCTGGACTGTTATCACAAGAACAAGCCTTGCCAAGCCCTTAGATTTGTCTGCCCACCTCACTCTGACCACCCGTGAATGACAAAGGCTGATCTCCTGGACTTGGACCTAGCCCCAGCTACCTTGCCTGTTTCTCCTGCAAGCGAGTAAGCCAGCTTTCTAAAGCTCTGCCTGGTCTCCTACTCCTGCAAAGGATCCCTGACTGTCATCCTGAATTTTGATAAGAAACGTTTTAAACACAACACTGTGTTTGGCTTGAATATCATGTTGCCTGCCTGCCAAGGTTTCTTAATAGATCCAAGGTTAATGACACAAAGGGTCACAAGCTGGGTTTTACTGTAGATAAAATACCAACATTGGTCTGTTGATGGATCAGTTTAACCTCATGGAAACACTTACATATCGAGTCTGTAAAACATTGAACTTTTATCCCAACATTGCCAGGCGATCAGTATCTGAGAAATAAGTGAGTCTGTGTTAACATGGCAATGGAAAACTTTTACAAACCTTCATTCCAAAACCCACATAGTGTACAATTTTTTTGCCACTTTGAAAACAGCATACATTCTTCATAGACATAACACTTGATGTTCAACAAAAAGCTTACTACTAATAGGTTGTGTAGCTGTTTGTACAGTAGTAGTGAAAAATTGCAAGATGCATTGTACTTTCTTGAGGGGAAAGTTTTCAAAAGAAGACACTCATTTCCCCTATCACACTCCGTCAGTCGTTGGGCTACACTGCTGGACAGGACACGTAAAAAAAAGCCGCTTGATGGAAAATAAACCGTTTGTTAGACAGAAAGTTCTGTGAAGGCTTTAGTGAGGGTATGCTGCCCATTGCCTGCAGATGAGGATGTGGTGACTAAAAGGAAACCACTGAAAATTAAAAAAATATGAACAAATCACACGTTGGTGAGTGTCTAACACAAGTTCTAATACTACATGTTCACATTTGTACATAAGTCTCTGTCATTAACCAGAGGTACATTATGTAAAGAAAAGTATAACAATTTACCAAGAATGACCTTCTAATAATTTTATCAATCTCTTTAGTGTTAATTGGTTCTGTAAGTTTTACTCAAATAATCAGCCAGAGAATTTTATGTGGTTCACTAGAAGCAAGCACCGTTTCTCTTTCACAAAAAGAAAACAACAATCACAATAAAATAAATTGTTTTAATCGCATCTGTTTAGTGTAAAACGACTCTGTCCAAGTTTGTTAGGTCTTCAGAGGAGTACTCAGATATTTTGGGGGCAGGTGCTCAAGTGGAGAAAAACAGCACCTTTTGCAGTACCAGCATAGGGAGCTGTAGTATGAAATGTATTACAGGCACAGCTTGATCATGTGTGTGTGTGTGTGTGTGTGTGTGTGTGTGTGTGTGTGTGTGTGTGTGTGTGTGTGTGTGTGTGTGTAGAGTACAGACCAAAAGTTTGGACAAACCTTATCATTCAAAGAGTTTTATTTTCATGACTATGAAAATTTCGATGCCTTTACACTGAAGGCATGAATTAACTATGAATTAACACATGTTGAATTATATACTTAACAAAAAAGTGTGAAACAACTGAAAATATGTCTTATATTCTAGGTTCTTCAAAGTAGCCACCTTTTGCTTTAATTACTGCTTCGCACACTCTTGGCATTCTTTTGATGAGCTTCAAGAGGTAGTCACCTGAAATGGTCTTTACTTCACAGGTGTCCCCTGTCAGGTTTAATAAGTGGGATTTCTTGCCTCATAAATGCGGTTAGGACCATCAGTTGTGTTGTGCAGAAGTCAGGTGGATACACAGCTGATAGTCCTACTGAATAGACTGTTAGAATTTGTATTATGGCAAGAAAAAAGCAGCTAAGTAAAGAAAAACGAGTGGCCATCATTACTTTAAGAAATGAAGGTCAGTCAGTCTGAACAATTCGCAAAACTTTGAAAGTTTCCCCAAGTGCAGTCGCAAAACCCATCAAGCGCTACAAAAAAATGAGGACTGCCCCAGGAAAGGAAGACCAAGAGTCGCCTCTGCTGCGGAGGATAACTTCATCTGAGTCACCAGCCTCAGAAATCGCAGGTTAACAGCTGCTCAGATTAGACACCAGGTCAATGCCACACAGAGTTCTAGCAGCAGACACATCTCTAGAACAACTAAGAGGGAGAGGGATAGGGTGCTGCGCCAGATGACCTGGCCTCCACAACTGATATTTTCTGTTAAGTACATAATTATATACATAATGTATATAATTCCACATATGTTAAATCATAGTTTTGGTGCCTTCAGTGGGAATCCACAATTTTCATAGTCATGAAACTAAAGAACTTTTTGAATGAGAAGGTGTGTCCTAACTTTTGGTCTGCACCGTACATAGTACCGTACAGACCAAGCACACGTCACACGTGTACTGTACACACACACACACACACACACATATATATATATATATATATATATATATATATATATATATATATATATATATATTTTTTTTTTTTTTTTTTTATGGCAGTTGGCAAACAACTTTTAGGTGCATTACCGCCACCTTCCAGATTGGAGTATGGATCAATCTTAATCTATTATATTCTCCCCATAATGCCTATTCTTCTTAGTAAATTAAAAATACTACTAAAAACTACATCCCCAGACGATCTCTGAAATAATTCCCTTATATCTTTTCTCTGCTCTCCCCACAGGTGACCTGAGTTTGCAGGTGGGCATGGTACACACCTGCAGCTTGCTCTGCTGCATGCGGCTGCACTATAAGAACAGCGCCCTGACAGCTGGAGGACGCCAGGGTGTTAACCTTGTTTGGTACACTTCAACAGCCCCTGGCTCGTGAAAACTTGCCTCCTTCTTGTGCTAAAATCTTGTCTCCTGTGCCTTAGGTCGCCTCACGCTCTGGACCCGTTCCCAGCGTTGCCGACGTTCTGTTGTTCCAAGACGAGCAGCCCAACTCAGATCTCTCTGTGTCCTGCTCCTACGTTCCCCGTGTTCAAGCAATAACCCGACGCTCCCTTGGCTTTACCAAGCCGGGCTGAGGATTTTTATCGGATAGCCTTGGTTCCTCCAGCTGTCATCGGACCACGCACCACGCCGCCGCTGCTCCGACCCCCCTTCACAGATACCACCAGCCTGTCCACTGGCCGCTCAGTCACCTGTTGCCATGATGGTTGCCTTGATTACATAATTCTGTATTTTAACATACATTATCACAAAATATCATCTGCACCATATAACCTTATGGTTATGGTTAACCTTATGGTTATACAAAGCAGGTTACCTTGACAAATTTACCATGTATGGTGCACACGGGTTATCCTCAGTAACTGACTAATGAGCTTAAGTATATTGATCAGAAAAAAAGTTAAAAAATATTTGTTGTCAAAATTAAACTGACAGCTGAGAATATGGTCATAATAAGTATATTAATTTCTTCTGCATGAGACCAGCGTGATATATGATTCTTGGAATGTTAAGAATAATGAGACTAACTACAGTTAGCTTAGAAACATTTCAAGCAATTGAAGATTACACTTCTTCATCAGATGTTTGGGAAGCAAATGCACGGAGTTTGTTTGTTACCTGAAAAATTCCATGGGCCTCCACCATGGCAGGGCTGTAATGGAGCTCCGCACATTACGTGACCAATTTGGTTTGCACTGCCATATTGGCAGGATCAGAAAGCATGGAAATTAACGAGAGGAATGGATTGGAGCAGTTAACTTTCTCAAAGCGATATATAGCGATAAACAACTTAAGTAAACAGACTAAAAATTTGTGATCCATACTTAGCTCCTTGTGTGCTTTTTAAAACAATTCATCTGGTAGCCAACGCTGCAGGATTCGTGATTTTGAAATAAGTGGATATAGTGGACTTATCAACTCTCCCTCCCACTACACCGGAGAATCACTGAAGGCCTACAAAAGTCTTGAGGGATATAAATGGATTCCGTCGGAATTTCTGGCTTAGATTCTGCTGTGGAGTTTACCACAACAGGAATTTCTTCATTGTTACTATAAGGGTAAGTACCCTACAATTATGCTATAATAGGCTATGATAATGTTGGACAGCAACTAGTAGCTGAACAAACGCGTTTTATGGTGACTTTTCTTACAGGTGAATCATTCACAAAGATGAAATGACTCCTCTGTTAAAGCATGCCTTAAAATTACAATATGATCAAAATACTTTGGCCGTGGAGTGTTGGCCGAGCAGCGCACTTGCACTTAGAGAAGGATGCAAGTACCCGGTTCGATCCCCAGCGCCTACACTCTGGGTCCCTGAGCAAGACCCTTAACCCCAGAATGCTTCCCGGGCGCCACACAGTGGCAGCCCACTGCTCCCACTGTGTGGGAGCAGTGGGCACTCTGCACTCTGTTCAATAAGAAACAGTAGGATTGACTATTCAGTCAGGCACTGTACTGGATCATACATAGAGTAAAAGTTGGATTAGGCCCATGCAGGCTGCTGTATTATATACAGAAAAAGTCATGATCACCATCATCATGGTTGTTTACTATACAGGACTTTCTGTTAGTATGGAAACGTTTGCTTGCCAGCATTAGGATTTATTTATTTTTCTGCGTTGGCAAATCATTACCATAAAAACTGTGGACACAAAAATGTAATGCAATAGCAAGCAATACTGTTGTAAAAGATCAAATGATGTTAATATTAAATTACATTCATCTGAAGTTAGCATATGAAATGTTCACTGCACAAGCGGAACCATTGAGTGAAAGAATCCAGTGCTCGGTTTTCTTTGTCGCACTCCGAGCCCGTTTAATGGCAGAAATTAATTTTTTCCTTCTAACAGGATCTTTAGCAATGCGATAAAATTCTTCTAACTTCTCTCAGTGGTTTGTGCATCCAAGGGCACAACACGAGTCAACCATCGTTGCAAAATTGAAAAACTGTTGATTAGTGACTTAGTTTGTGTAAGGGCTTATCCTGCCAATATAGCACCTGATGGTTGTGTGATGTCATCTCCTGGTGCTCTATAGACAGCAGAAGAGGTGAGAGGAGAGGAAGCGCTGCTGCTGCATCACCACGTCTGTTCACTGCACATTCACTTTGAGAGAGGCGCGCGGCAGGACATGGAGGTAGCTCTTATCCGGCAAATTTACAGAAAATGTGGTGCACTAATAAAAACAACCTTTTAAATCAAGAAAAGATACCTTACCACATGCTACATACTGTAAAAGATAAATTGAGAAAAAAAGAAAAATAATAATTTCACAAGGACACTTTTTTGCACAGAAGGGCTCCAGCCCCACCTAGAGTCTATCTGTGCATGTCCCGGCATACATACATCATATCATTCTGATGTGATTTCTGCAAACCAGGTGCAAATTGCTTTGCACCTGGTTTGAAGATCAGCTTTGTACACACTGATTAGTTTGTACCTGTTTTAATAGGGACATTCTGTGATGTCTTCTGTTATTTGCGCATGCGGGTTGCTTTATGGTCTTGAACCATTCAGACAGAAGTTTGATGGCCACCTAAAAAAAGCAAAAAAAAATCCAAATTGAGCATCAAGACCACCAGTGTGGACGTAGCCTTAGAAGAATTAGTCTGGCTGTTTAACCAGTAAGAGAAAAATAAAGTCACGGTCACTAGTTTTTTAAGGAGAAACCTGGTTGACAATAGCAAGGCAGTGTTCTGTAAAGAGTGTATGTGGTGAACCCGATACTCAGCCAACACAAAAGCGTTAAGAAGTTTACTTTAAAACACGTGTAAGTGGCAGATGAGATGGGCAAGCAGGAATGATACAACCAGGTGTAGCAGCCAGAACCAGACGTGACCAGGAGCTGCAGGCGGAACCAAACATGAAGCCTACGACGTGTTCCCAGTATGGGTAGAGCGAGACACAGAAATCCCAGGAGGGACCTCAACTAGTGAATGGACCTCTGAAGCCAGGCTTCAAGCCATGTATCAAGTAAAAAGGGGGCGTGTCAGATGAAGCCCTGCTTCAAAGTGCGTGCCGTCTTGCTGTAAACCAAGTGCCCAATGACAAACAATGCCCCACATTACACTGGACATGTGACTGCTTAATTTTGCTTGTCGATTTTCAAAATAAAACCGTGATAAAACGTGTTGCTTTGGGGGTTATTGTTATGGGTAGTTTGATCAGGGTGTCAGTAGTGATAGAGATTGTATCACCTGTGAACAGTATTTCTCAGCAGCAGTGGCTGAACTACAACCAGTTTGAAAAAAAGGAAAAACTACCCCCATCAGGTAATACTTTTTAACCACTTTAACTAAGTTTGCATGATGTGTGCACTTATAATAGAGAAATAAAAAAGCAAGTATCAACCCACAAATACCCAGGCTCCAAACCAGACATCAGAATTATCCTCAAGGGCAGGTTTTGAATTAAAACATGAGAAGAAGACAATAATTAACATAATTTAAAATATTAATTTCTATGTTGATTTATGTTTTATCCACTGCAGTGGTAATGTTTATTTTGGAAAAAATAATGTGACAAACATGATGTGTCTGCCTCTACAGGCATACACACAAGACACAATTGCACCAACTATGTTTAGTCCATGCCATTAAATTAAACAATACCAATGAGCAACATAAGAGCAGGGTTACTTTGGGTGCAAATCATTATAGGAACTCAATACAGATGGCAGAGTTACATAAAAGTCAGCAGACAATCAGCTACTAGACATGGGTTGGACAAAAACCTTGATACAAAATTGCACACTCTACTATGTTACATTGTTTTTTTTAAGTTATGTATTTTAAGCTTGTGAAGACTCTCAGTCATTCAGGTCATGGTCATTTGGGTTTCCTATACACTTCAATGTTGAGGTTTCCATCTCCTTCCAAGTTCACCAAACAGTCGAGAAAAGGTAGCTTGTTGTCGTTGGCATCCTCTCGAGTAAACTTGATGTTGTTGTCCACGGAGTTGATGTGTCTTGTCAAAGCTTCCACTTCTTTTAACTGGATTTTGACAAAGGTGTCATCCACATATCTAAACCAGTGGCTTGGTGGTGTTCCTCTGAAGGTTCCCAAAGCTCTCCACACACACAGACCAATATCTTCTTTTTGACTCACACCACCCACTGCAGCACAAACTTTCTGTCATCAGAACCTTACAACACCGGGCCGAGCATGTCCCAACTAAAACAGAAGGGAAGCACAAGGAACAGAAACACATCAAAGATGCCCTCCAAACCTGTTGGTACCCTAACTGGGCTTTTGTCAAATCAGCAAGAAAATCCAAAAGACCCACTGCAGAACATAATGGTGAGAAGAATAAACGCAAAAGCATTGTCATCCCATATGTTGCTGGAGTCTCTGAAAAACTCAAGAGGATTTTCTTCAAACACAAAATCCCAGTACATTTCAAACCAAACAGCACCCTCAGACAGAGGCTGGTGCATCCCAAGGACAAAACCCCCAAACCTAAGATGAGCGGAGTGGTGTATGCAGTTCAGTGCAGTGAGCAATGTTCTGATCTTTATGTTGGAGAAACCAAACAACCTCTCCACAGACGCATGGCTCAACACAGGAGAGCTACCTCCTCGGGACAAGACTCTGCTGTCCACTTACACCTTAAGGACAAAGGACACTCTTTTGAGGACCAAAATGTCCACATTTTGGACAAAGAAGACAGATGGTTTGAAAGGGGTCTGAAGGAAGCCATCTACGTTAAAGGTATACTATGCAACTGGGGTTGATTTTCCAGCGAGGCTTCCCCCAGAGGGCGAAAGTAAAAGTGCGCTGTTGTAAAGATGCTCAGCTGTTCTGGTTTCTCCTCAAGCCAGGCGCAGTTGTTTTGAGCTTAGCAGACAGGCGAACGCAACGAAAAGTGGAAAAAACGGCAGTACAAACAATGACTAACACAGTGAAGGTATGAACATCAAGCTTCTCGCAGCGCTATCTTGGTCTCGCCAACATAAAAAAAACAAATAATATTAATAATAAAAATAATAATAATAATAATAAAACTCGATATGCTTGCATGTTTATTTGACGTTAACACGCGGTTCTTTGTTGTTGCTTTCGCGCATGCATATAGTGAATGGCAGGGCAAAAACACATGGAGTTCTCGCCGTAAAGCGAGACTTCTGTGAGTCCGGGCCGTGAGCTCCTGCAATTGCAAGTGCGGTATTTCCCCCACAGACCCCCAGGGCGGCCGAGAAAACCTTTGTTCGACCTGAAATGACTCATTTAATCATCCAAAACGGTATGGAACACATTAATTAACTGAAAAATATTGCATAGTATGCCTTTAAGAGAGAAAGACCAACCTTAAACAGAGGAGGAGGCCTTAGGTTCCAATCTCAAAAACTTACAACACAGATAAAGGATTAACTCCGGCCAGTCATCACCTTAACTCTCACCCTCATTCGGGTGATCAAAACATTGTTCCTTTGAACCAAGCCAATAACACTCTAACGACTCCTCGTTACAGAGGAGTGGACCAGTTTCGGTCCAATCTGCTGGCTTAATGGCTTTAACGACCGCCCATTACTAAGGGGTGGACCTGTTTCTATTGGATTTGTATGTTATCTAAGCCATTACAAGGCCTTTGTTGGGCAATGGTATAAAGCTTGTTACTCCGCATTACTCCAGACTTTTTGAATCGAGAAAGCTTCCGGGAGAGGAAGCGAAACGTCTTCAATTACGGAAAACAAGTCCAGTTGCTTTGTTTTTTATTTATTTTAAGTGACTAGACCTTTAAAGTATAACTACAGCAGCAGATGTCATTAGAGAGCACTGAGTAATGAAGCAATGGGCTGGAAGGCTTCATTGCTTCATGAAGCTTCATTTGGCCATCACTAACCTGAACCAAACTGAATGGTGGTTGGGAGGTGACTGAGCTGATTGGAGGGTGACTGGTGGCTGAGAGGAGTGGAGCATGAAAAGTCAGTCCAGAAAGTCCAAAAGCAAACACAAAAAATAATCATGACAGTGCTCATTAAAAGAACGAATGAGGAGCTCAACATTATCATCAGAAAAAGATGTAAAAATGAAAAGAAGAGAACATTTTAAAATGACTGAAACATCAAATGCCTGTGCTCAAAACAAACTTTAGTAAAAGACTCAGAGTAACAACATTAAAGTACACTTATGATCACTGAAGACAACAAAATGCATTTTGCAAATGATCTACAGTAACACCATAAGTGAAGACCAGGGGCCCGTTCTTCGTACGTTGCTTTAAACATCCGAGATCAAATGTTAAATCCAAGATGATTTCATCCGGCTAATCATGATCCGGCTAACTGGGTTCTTCGAACACACCTGTTGTTTACGATTAGTATGGCTGGATTGAGTTATCTGAGATAACTGCGCGTTCATGCATTAGACACTGAAAGACACTGAATGTAAAGGAAGCATCATCCACAGCTTACACGGTCAAAAACTGTATTGCTCCGTGTCTAGATGATCCATCCATAGTTTTTTCTAATACAATATACGGCTCGACAGGATGCAAGCCTTTCAAAGTAAAACTAAACTTCACAATAAAATGGCCTGAACAAATCTTCTTACTGATATATGATAAAAATAATAAGCAAAGCATCATACAAATAACTTAAATATTTTCTATTTATGGCTCTAACACCACTTTTTCCTCTTTATAAGCCACTGTTGAATGATGTGTTTGTCATCATTTGGCATGATCCAAGATCATGCCAAATCGTCAACAATCAGATCCAGCTAACTGAGTTAGCGACGTACGAAGAACGAGCCCCAGGTCCAAGAGGGCCAGATAATGATAATGCTGAACCCCTTGTTATCACTATTTGATGAGTCTTCAACATGAAATCTCTGAGAATGAGGATCTAGCCTAGTTTAAAAGTAAGGGATAAAAAGTATTCAAGGTCTGTCAGAGAAGATTCAGCAGACCCAGGTTGACAATAAATTAAAATACCATATTTGGCTGAGTTCGTCCAATTTTTATCTCAGTTGTCTCAAAAGAACTGTAAGAGCTTGAAGAAATGATCTGCCATAAAAATTTCTTTTTGAAATGACTGCCCTGCCACATCCTCTACAAGAAATCCTAGGTGTAAAGAAGAATGAGGAGTTTCTGGGACACAGTTCTAAGATGTGAAACTTTATTTTCATGCTGCCAAGTCTCAGAGATAAACACAAAATCCAGCTCCTCTTTACAAAACAAGTTATTAAAAATGTGAAAAAAAAATGCGGGGGTTGCTGGTGCCTATCTCCAGCGTTCACTGGGCGAGAGGCAGGGTACACCCTGGACAGGTTGCCAGTCTGTCGCAGGGCAACAAAGAGACAAACAACCATTCACGCACACACTCACACCTAAGGCCATTTAGAGAAGCCAATTAACCTAACAGTCATGTTTTTGGACTGTGGGAGGAAGCCGGAGTACCTGGAGAGAACCTACGCATGCACAGGGAGAACATGCAAACTCATGAACCCAGGACCTTCTTGCTGCAAGGCAACAGTGCTACCCACTGCGCCACTGTGCAGCCCCGACTTACATTATGTGTATTCAAAACACAGCTTGCTGGTCTGGACAGGCTCAGATTCCCCGGTATGAAACTTACAGGACCATTCACAGCGTGGGAGGCAGGAGTTTACAATGTGTCTCTATTTACCCTTAATGCAGCAGCACTTTTCTTTAGCTATAACAGTCAAGATGGCGGCCCAATGGCACAATGTATTAATGATGTCCCAAATGAGCTGGATATATCTTTAAAAACTCAACAACTCTCTGCTCTAGGAGAAAAAACAGAGCATGTTGCTCAGAGTTTGCGTCACATCCGTAGTTATCTGATTGGTTCTACCCTGTTTCCTCTGACCCTGCAAGTCCCGCCTTTGAAATTGTGCTCTACCATCAGCTTTGCAGACTGGTATGCCGTGTTGACAGTGTCAGTCTGGCTGGCCAGGCTAAACATTTATATTTTAACCGATTTTTGAGCACATTTTACCACATAAAATCAGTCAGTAAGCGCAATGGTAACCATAAGGCACACCATCAAATATCGATGCTGGCCTCTGAGTTGACAATAGGCAGTACATTTCAAAATACGAGAAGTAATATTTTTCTAAAGCTCAGCATCCCTGATCATCTGTTGTTTGTAAGTCGACTCTGGGAGAAATTATGACACTGGAATAGAATAGAAATGGAATGGAATAGAAATTTTACACTATCTAAAGAAACCTTTCCGCTGACCAATTAGTTTCCAACGTAGCACCAGGATTACTAAACAATGAACAAGACAACATTTAGTTAATATTCATGAAGTTAATTATGATTGGTAATACATATACAACTTGCTTCATCAAAGTAATACATTTTATTACATCTGCAATGTTATGATGTGTAACTCCTAAGAACTGTGGGCAAATTTAATCATTGCAAAGTTATTTTGAATATGTTTAAAAGGTCAAAGGGTTTACAGATGCAAACATTATCTATTTTGCTGCTGATTCCTGTTGTTCAGTGTTATCAGTTTTTATCATGGTGAAGATGACAGCAGAATACATCCTTTTGTCTTCATTTCTCTGAGAAGATAAATTAGACAGTTTAGCAGCAATAAAGCGAATTTGTTATTTTAAACATTTATCAGCATGTTTAATTCCACAACAGTGTTAATCCTTCACCTTTTCAGTCTTCTGACCAGGGATTTTATGCAGCTTGACAGCAGCTGGGTCAAAGAATAAAGAGATAATTAATTAAAATTAAACTTTTTTTTAGCAAAACAGACAAATATCTATTTGTAAAAATGTAAGGGTTTCACTTTGGATGTTAAGGTTAAAAAGCAGCAGCCAAATAAAAAAAGAACTGATTCACAATACAATGTGAATCAGTATCTTTGACATTAGAAAAACAGACATGGTATAAAATAGAATATAATAAAACAATCCTTTACTTTTGCTGCAATGGCGAAATTCAGTGTTTCAGCACCAAAAGAAATTGGAATTTGAAAGAATGCAGATACAAACAAAAATGTCTAGTAACATTATAATAACTCAATATTGTTGTATGGACAGTTTATAACCATTTAGTAAGCACAATAAGCTATGCATACAATTAAACAAGTGATTTGGAAACAGACAGATTAGTACAAACAACAAACTTACCAATCTTATTTTCATTAAATTGCTTTCCTTTTCTGCTGCTGAAAATCTGGGCGAAGTTCACCAGTACACAACACGCCAAAAGTGCTCCAAGAACAATACCATACTGGCACACTTCTTGTCCTAGAGTTAGAAAATATTGCAAATATCATACCTATTTATATATATGTATATATATATATCCATTATTCATATCTGCTCGGGTGGGTTACTAAAGGGGGTTTCATTTTTCAGATGGAAATGAATAATGAAGTATTTGTACATTTAAAATATCTACTTATTTTATTTTTATTTAGTTTTAGATTGTTGAAAATGTTTTTAACTTACACTGTAAATTCAGTAGATGCTATTTGTTCCAAAATAAGGTCAAAGCTGATTTAGAGTCACCTTCAGCACATTTTGAGTTAGGAAAACTATATCTCTGGAAATATGTCACTACACATTTGAGGATACATTATATCGCACACTTTTAAAAAAAAACAATGCAGGCTTTCCTTATCCCATTCACTTTGATTATTCAGAATTCTAAAAACATAAAAGACTAGAAAAACACAATGGCCTTATGTTATTTAAGAAATCATGATGATCAGTAAATCCTTTGGTTACAAATAGTGAATGAATAACCTTAACTCTTACACCCCATCATATGAAAGTTTATTGCAGGTGTTCTTTAAGTGCTCAAATGAACAACAGTACCCAAAGACTATTAAATTAAGAGCTATAGTGGCAAGATAACGTTTTACAATTACTATAAACAGTGTGCCTGTTTGTAAACACTTCACAAAGACATCATTATTGCAAACTGAAGGATTATACATAAAATAGTATGTAGTGGACCTAAATACATACTTGTCTCCACTTTGGTTCCTTCTCCAAACAGGATCTCCCCACATGTGACCACAGCACAGTAGTATGTTCCAGTATCCGAGGGGCTCTGTATAGTTTTAGACAGGCGGTATTCACAGCTGCCTCCTTCCTGTGTGTCACAACGCTTTTTATCAACATAGATGAATCCTGGATTAGATTCTGATTCTGCTCTGAACCAGAACGCGTTGTGTTCATCGGCACACTGGTCCGTGCTTTCTTTTTCTTTTTTCTCTGAGAGAAGTGAACACTGCAGATTCACTTCGGTTCCAAGCGAAACAGACTTCATGCCTGAAGTTTGTTTCACATAGTAGGACTTCTTATGAGAATCTAAGTTTAAAAAACAAAGTAAAAAGGCACAAACATCAATTAGAAGCATTTGGTTGGGTGGGCAATAATAAAACAAAACAGACAGAAATTAAGTTATCTTACCAATCACAGACAAATTTGTGACATTAATAAATACTATTTTGTATGCCCCTCCTGCCTGACATAAATATGTTGCTTCGTCCTCTTTGCTGACATTACTGATGGTGAGATAATGCATGTTCCCCATGTTATTAACTTTGAATGCTGAGTTTTCAAAGTGTTTTTCAAGTTGTACACTGCCAAAACTGCCTGTAGCAACTGTTTGAACCATATAGCCATAATTCATCTTGTACCAAAAAAACAACCCATTTTCAAACCCAGATGCATTACAGTTCAGTGTCACAGTTTGACCGAGTCCAGCTTCAGTCAGTAGGATGTTGTCAGGATCCTTTAAGGTCTGAATCATGACTAAAAAGGATTAAAAAAAATAGGTTTAAAATGAGTACTGCACTAAAGTGTGGACATAAAACAGAATTTTAAACATTTCAGTAGTTCATTTTTTTCAGTACACAGGAAGTGAACTCACCCAATGTGCTTAGAAAAGAAAAAACAGTCAGTCCTCTGATCATTGTTTCTAGTTACCTTTCTCTTACACAACTGACACCTTCCTACCCAGACAGAAGATTTAGGTTAGCAATGTTTAGCTAAAATCATGGTGATTGGCTGAAACGTAGGAAAATGCACACCCCACTATTCTGCACTACTATGACCCACTTTTACTGACTGATTTTTTTTTTTCACGTTGTTGTGAAACTAACCAGGATTTGTATTGGTATTTCAAATATGAAATTAAAACAAGCCTTGTTTTTCCTCTTCTTTTGCAGCTGGTTCAGTGAGTTTTGTATCACAAATGGGGATACTTGTACTGCTGGAAAGAGCAGGGCTTGGGCTTTAATTTGAAAGGTTGTTTGTAATTGTGTTTCACTGCTGTTGCTCGGTGTTGTGTTTGCAACAATTTGTCAAAACTGGTCAGGTCTTTTAAGTCAAGTTTTACTTCTAATCCAAAGTCAAGACATGAGGTCCCAAGTAGATTGTTAAATTTAGATGTGGAAGGTTTAGATTGTCATAGTCTAAAGTCTTAAACTTTGCCTTTTGAGTCTTAAACCAGAAAGTACAATATTTTTTACCCTTCTGCTGAGGCCTGGGAGACTTCTGCAAAGTAACTAAACAGTTCTTAGCACTCCACTTTGAGATGGCATGGGTTTTCCTGAAATCTGCTGAAACAAATTCTTGATTTGGGGGTCAAAGCTGTAAATGTGCCAATAACCTCAATCTTGCCATTTCCTCTTTAACATGATGGTGTTTCAATTTTCTCGTGTTTCTTCCTGTTTATGCTCTCGTCCGTGATCAGTAGATCTATCACTGCTACGTTGTCTTCTGCTTTATCCGCAACCGCAATGTGCAGTAAAATAATTCAGGTTAGTAGACTGCCTTAGTTGCAACTTTTTAATTCTACTAAACAATTTTCAAAGCACTTAGATCCGGGCTTTGTGATGGTCGCTCTAAAACATTGATATTGGTTCTCTAAAGACATTTTCTAAATAATTTGGTGGTGTATTGAGCTCATTGACCATTTTGAAGACCCTTTTTGTACAAGCTTTAACTTCTTGTTTAATGTCTTGAGATGTTTCAACAAAATTATGTTTTTTTCGTCATGACGCAAATGATTGTATGTGTGTCCCCCAAGTCACTGTTGCTACAAAACCACCACAAAACATGATATTTCCTTTTGTATTTATAACTTTACTATTGTTGTACATATCCTATGCATATAGAGACAATTCATACAACTAACTAACTGTGAACCAACGCAAAACAAACTTATTGAACATATTACCAAGACTGTCTTAATTCCAAGTCACAGAAGTACAGGATCCACAAAAAAGCTAAATAAAAAAAAAAAAAAAAAAAAAAAAAAAAAAAGCTAAATAATATTTTAGTAAAGAGAAATGTACACACTTTATCCAGAGGTGACCTATAATACCGAAATCAGTTTTGTTCCTAGACCTCTTTTCCTTTCTTTGGTTGGATTAAAACATCAGTAATTTCCAAGTTTAAAAAAAATTAAAACATGTATAGTAAGATTCTGTATTATTCACAAATTGCTAATTGATTTTTTATTAATATTTAAATCTGAATAAAGTAGTCATGAAGGAGGTAGGGAATTTAAGTGGGACAGGGAATAAGGATTGAAGAGTGTTGCACTGTTTCCTATGTTTGTATATATTTGGATTATTTAAGTAAATATATTTTGTGATTATATATAATATCACAGCCCATCTCTTAAATCATAATGTCTCCAGGGGAAAACATTTATTTTGTAACTTACTGTACATAAAAGTAACCGACACTCCCGATCCATTTAAACATTAGGGACACGGTTTCCCAATGACATCGCCATCAATGGATATGCCACCATTTTACAAAACCAGCACCACATAACACATCAAGGTCCAAATGACTGACTGCTAAGGTCTTAATTAAAGACACCCTTTCCTTATCTGGTTTGTTTCTTGTTTGTATCCCAACAGAAAGCTGTTTTGGTGGTAGAGAAAGGAAAAGGTCCATACTCAGAAAATGTTCAAGAGGTCTACTATTCACTATTTCTGCAAACTTAAACTAATACTTTGTACAAAGAATTGCAGCTCCAAAATTTGAATTTAGATTAATCAGTACAAAGGTTGTACGACATATTTTAAAGACCAAAGGCTTTTACTGCCGTGAACAGCTGTCTTTCTGGTGCTTGTTTTGTTTCGGTATTATCAGATTTGATCATGGAGAAAATTGCAACAGAATATGATCTTCTGTCTTCATCTTTCTAAGGATAAAAATGACAAAATAATATATCAGAAAAAATGTGTCATTATTTTCTTATTTATCTGTCTTAAAATGTGTTAGACATATTTAAGAACAGCAGTATTAATACTTTACCTGTTGGCTTTTCTCACTGTTTCTTTTTTGCAGCTTTACAGCAGCTGGACAGTAAAAGAAATATTAAAATAAAGAAATAACACTTTTCTAATTAGATAAGTAGGGGATGATTATCTTATATTACCTCGACAATGTTCACATTTGTTTTTGTTGATGAGGCAGATGAGGACAAGTATGACTGCTAAACTTATAGCTAAAACTGTGGATAGGAGACAAATGATTGTGATGGTGTCCAGTGGAGACAGACTTGATTCTGTAGCATTAATGAAGAAAGAGCAAAAAATAAATAAATTATAAATTTAAGATTATATATCAGAATTGTCATCTTAAATTTGATTTGGCTGATAACAGACTAAAGGAATTCAAATGATAAAACAACTGATGTTGGCTTCTTATTGTGACACACATTCAAATAATTTAACAACAAAAGAATAAATGGTACCTTGAATATTCAGGTTACTTCCGATTCCAAATAATATTTCTCCACACGTGGCCACAGCACAGTAGTAAGTTCCCGCATCAGAGGCGTTCACGTTCTTGGAGAAGTTATAAACGCATCTCTGCTGAATGTCGGCTCTCTTTTCACAGTAAGATGATCTTTCCCCATCAATGTAGATGCTATCTGGGTAGGATTTGTCAGATCCAGATCGAATCCAGAACACGTCGGGTTCTCCTGAGCATGACTTTTGGTCAGAGTCAGTGAGGAGTGAACACTTTAGAGACACCAAGTCTCCTGGATAAGCAGAATGTGAAACCGCTGGCTGCTGAACAACAATGTTTGATGTTCTTGTTTCTGTGTTAAAAAATATCAAGAAATATTATTTTTTACTTCTGTGTTTTACCTTGTCAAAATATTGTAATGAAGAAAGGGTTTTTTAAATAATCACATCACATTGGTCTACAAGGCTGTTGTCAAATTGGCAGAGCTCATCGGGATCCCTTTTTTTGGATAAAGGCATTAATAAAAGTTTATTCTAACATACATTTATCCATGTTTGTATTCAGTTTAGCTGCTAAAAAGGCTGCAATGAGATAACAGCTTCTTTTTACCTTAAAATAAACTAACACACATTTTAAATAGGTTATATTTGTCAAGGAAAAAAATTTACAAATACTTTTTTTTATGCGGGTAACATTTAGTTGTACAAACACTATAAAATTACAATTTATGTAATAGTACCATAGACAAAAATGTTACATCATAACAAGTTTAAGATTTTAAAACTTCATGTTTTTTAATTTGATTCTCAGAGAGATAAAAACATTTTATATTTTTATTTGGTCACATTAAACTGCCTTAAGTTCACGCTGAAAAATCCACACAAAGCGTTTTTAGGTCATTCTGTGATAGTTTTCAAAACTGTGAATATCTTTTTTACATTATTACCTTTTATTGATAAATAAGTCCCACTCCACGTAGATTCAAGCCAATTGGTATGAGCACAGTGATACATTCCTTCATTTTCTGCGTCAGTCTTCAAAATTGTCAGGTTGCTCGTTTTGTTTTCATAAGTTGTCTTGTAACTTGAGGAAGAATATCCTGGTCCATAAATGGGGTCTGTGTTTTTACGCAGCATTAAGATTAATTGGAGAGAATCTCCTGCACTCTGCTTGTACCACTGAATCCAATCCATGCTCTCAATTATCCTGGTAAAAAAACATGTCAAAGTCACAGGTTGACCAGTGTGAACTGTGACTACTGGAACCAAAGTATCTGTATTAGATTAGAGATACACAATAAAAGTTAGTTAAATAAAATAAGCCATCATTTACATACTTGAATGAAAAAGTTTTACTTCACATGAGTACTACTTACGCCCTCGATGAAGTAGAATTAGGGTAACCCACAACAGAATCATGTTGGCAATGTCTACATTAGGAAACCTCACACTGAAGTAACAGAGAGAGGTGTGGTTATGTAGATGTCTAAAATTCATCTGATTGGTTATTTCATAATAAAAATTTAAAGAGGACATCCTGCTACAATGGGCTACTTTTCAGAGACAAATATAGTCCCTGTAACTCCTTACCATTTGTTATGTGAAGTAAATGTCTTTCTGATTCATCTATATCACTTTGCTTGAGGTCTTAATCAGTCAGATCCAGTGTCCTAAATTAACTAAAATACTAAATCCCTGTTTCATTTTTTAACATTATAGTTAAGTTGACATCCACATAAAATTATACACAATTCTAGGAGTAGCTTTTAATCTTGGTAGATTGTTGCATTTTACAGTGAAGATAGAGGGTTCCTGGTCCCATCATAACCCATAGCATACGAGTGAAAAAGTAAGGAACATGAACAATAACAAATCCAGTTGCTTGAAGGTATCCACGCATTTTTTGTTCCTGTTCTGCTCTGTTTTTACAGTTTTTGTGGGTGATGTTGCACTGTGGAAGGAAGCTTGAGAGCTTGGAGAAACGCTTGCTTGCAAAACATACGTAGAAAGGTCAGAGACAAGTTTCTTGTTAAGGATACAATAGGGCTAAATAAATGAATAAATATTGTTTCACAAAACTGTTTCACAAAACCAACATAGTGGATTAAGCATGAGTGGCGATGTGTATGCAGTCCAATGCAGCGAGGACTGCGAGGACTCCTACATTGCAGAAACTAAACAACAGCTACACAAACAGATTGCACAGGCGGGCCCGCAGCGGTCCACTTGCTGACAGTGATGTCCAGATTTTGGATATGGATAACAGATTGTTTGAAAGAGGTGTGAAAGAAGCCATCTTGGTCAAAAGATAAAAGCCATCACTAAACAGAAGGGGGAGGATTGCGCTTTCAACTCCTCAGTGTCTACAGCTCGGTCCTCCAACACATTCTAAAGTGACTACATCAGCAGTCTCATCATGATTCAGGTGACCAAGTTCTACACTCACACCAAGAAATAGCTTCTAACGACCCAGGACAGTGAAGGGTGGGTAATTGATTTGCATCTGACTGAGAATGCGCCTAGGAGGATGGACCTCCATGTCCTTAAAAACAGCTGTGCACCAACTACAGGTTGTTTAAGTGGGAGCCACCAGAATAAACAAAGACTCCTGGATAGTCGTCAAAACGTTTTCTCAAAGAACTGATCAAAAGTCCGGTTGCCTCAGATTTAACCTTGTTTGCTGCTCCGATGACCAGGATAACTGAGAATTTACACAGGCAGTAGTAGAAGATTTGTTCTGTGCAGCTAGCCTGCTCCAGATCAGGCTAACTTGGGGCTCACACTGACTACGGTGCAGGTTATGATCCTGATCCTATTCTGGTTTACTGCTAACTCTGACTCACACTGCTCCCAAGGAAACAGCAGCCAGCTGCAGCTCCGGCTGTGGAAATGGGACTGCCGAAAACAGAAGTGCATGTGGTCCTTGTTGATATTCCACACAAAATGATTAAAAAAACAGCCATGGTTTTATTTCTTTACGACAAATCTTGTTATCCATGCACTTAAATATCCTATAATTAATCCTCCAAAAAACACCTTTGTTTCCTTGTGTTTCTGTGTTGATGTTTTATTTACACTAGCATAAATTGGTGCAGTGATTAATACGACTCAACTTGAACCAAAAAAAAAAGTGGTTTATTGAATGCAATGTCTTTCACTTCAAAGACTGTTAGTTAATAAATTGATTTCTGATAATCGTATTGTTCAGTAGGGCCTCTCTACTGAAGCTGCTACCCCCGCGACCCGACCCCAGATAAGCGGAAGACAATGCATGGATGGATGGATGGATGTTGTTTTATTTGTCTCACTGAAACCTGGCTGCAAGAGGACTACATTAATACGAATGGGTCAACTTCCTCTAATTATATACATTACCAGATTCCCAGAACTATGGGATGAAGAGGAGGAGTAGCAGTAGCAATCCTTAAGTCTGATTTATGAATTAGTCCAAGGCCAATTAACCCTTAGTTTGCCTCATCCAAACCGCAAAGCAATAAAGCCACTTCTGTTTGTTTTGTAGCATCCACCAGAACCTTACTCTCAGTTTTTAGATAATTTCTCAAACTTTTCCTTATTTTTAAAGGCTCAATCAAATTAAATAATTTGAGTTTGACTATTTTCAATAAAGTATTTGTCTTAGGATTTTATGCATAGACAGGCTGAAATAGGAGGCATGTGTGGGCATGTTCAGTGAAAGCTGTTGGAAGAAGGGCCATAGATGACTCGATCCTTTAGTTATTAGGCTCCCCTCCTGTGGAACTAACTCCCAGTTTTGGTCCGTTGGGCAGACACCCTGTCTACTTCTAAGACTAGGCTTAAAACTTTCCTTTTTGGCAAAGCTTATAGTTAGAGTGGCTTAGGTTGTCCTGAGTTATCTCTGTAGTTATGCTGCTATAGACTTAGGCTGCTGCAGGAAATCACAACCTATTTTTCTCACTCTGCTGAGTTCTCCTACTGTTCTCCAATTTGCATTGTTTGTTGTTATTTCAACTTTTAACTTTTTATTCTCTCTGTCTTTTTTCTCTTCATAGTTGCAGGTACACTTTATTTGGCGTTCTGTTAGCTGACAGCATCCAGTGGGGCAGATCTTCTGCCTTTACCCTATAACATAGAAAGGGATTCCTGGATCAATGTGTGCCTCTGTGCTTTTTTTGTGTCTCTGTTCTGTCTTCTGTCTTCCCATTCGGTCGAGGCAGATGACCGTTCACACCGAGCCTGGTTCTGCTTTCCCTGATAAAGGGGGCTCAGGTGGGCATCCCGGAGGTAGACCTTGGCGTGGCAGGATCTCTAGCGGGCAGCTCAGAGACGTTCCCTAGAGAAGCAGGGACTCAGATGGGTGACTCTGAGGACTCTCTAGGCGGAGAAGGATCCCTGGAGGCTGGCAACGGAGCAGGACCCATGGAGGCCGGCAACAGAGCAGGGCTCTTAACAGGCATCAAAAACTCAGACAAATACCTCTGAATATCAAGTTTAGCTTCAGATGGGACTTGGAGTAGGGCATCAGAAAAGACCTGGAACTTGGGGACTTACGTGTTCTGAAGTTTGAGCACAGGAGCACCCAGAAGTCTGATGCCCAGGAACCATTTAAGAAGACCTTGCAGGACCTCTGGTAACAGAATCCCACACAGTAACTCAGGAAGTGGCTTGTCGTGCAGCAGCTCTGGAACCCAACTACACAACTCGAATACAGAAACTCCTGCAACAACCTAGGGACCTTAAAACGATGGAGCCCTGGATGCTTGGCGTCTCGATGAGGCCCTGGATGCTGAGGTCATAGGGTGAGCTCAGCAACGGCTGGCAGACCAACATGAGTGTCCTCGTTGACCTTCTCAGGAATGGAAACTGACAGAAAGGCCTTTAATAGACTAGTGCATGTGTGGAGGGGATTAGAGACACGGCTGATAAAGCAAAGGTAGTGTCAATAAAGTTCAGATTTTCCGCGACCTATCAGATTGTGTGACTCTAGATGCCACTGTTTCGCTGTCTCATCCGGAACAAACATAGTGCCCCTCAAGTGCACATAGACTTGATATGCAATCTCACAGCCCTATAAGGAAAAATTGTAAAAACCATAAGGCTCGGTTATAACAACTGCTAAAAGAAAGAATGTTGCGTTGATATATACATAGATATCCATAATAAAGGCTAGATGTCTTACGGCGGAGTCTCAAACGTCATCACCGGCGGCCATCTTGCCTCAGGCAAGCTTTCTGGCGTGCTCTGTGGTACCTAATGTAAGGTGAGTGATCAGCACGAACACAAATACTCTTATCTCATTGAATTCTTGACGGATTTACAAACAGTTTGGTTTCTTACAAACGTTATGAACGTGGCTATAATTCTTGATGCATGAACATGTCAAAATTGCAGATTTTCTTGTTGAAAAATAACTTAATCATGCAGCATAGTTGTGCATCACGGCTACTTGCGCAAGTTATCAAGGCTGAGACCACTGGTCAATTATACAGGTTTTACTGACACCAATAACGATTGTATGACAATTAATCTTTGGTGTAAATTTGAGGGAAATCAATCTCACAATGGTCCAAAAAGATAAATGTTCCCCTAATTTCCCCATGGTTATTATAAATTATTTTAATATACCAACTCTTATTTCAGGATTTGTTGAGCGACGGGCTCTGAAGAAGCTGTCCTGTGATGTCTGCCGTGCCAGCTTGGTAACAGATGCTGCATCTGCCATCAAGGACCATGAGCTACCACCTGCTGAAGTTAAAAAACAATGGAAATCTGGTGATTCCATCAGAAGGCACAGTGATGTGGTCAGGACAGCAGAGTGGGTCATTCGTCAGACCTCATGTACCAGACGATCACAGCCTATCAAAGTGCTAGAGGTCGTGTACATTGTACGGAAGAGGATAGGGTCAGAGGATGTGTTTGTGCTCAGAGAGCACATCGGAGAAACACAGTATGGCATAGACAGCCACCACCATACACTGTTAACGTTGGTTGTGTCCTTGTTTTTTAAGTTAAGGCTGCACCACATTGCCAAAATAACTAACCTTAGCTTACAGAGCAACAACATGCAACAGAAGCTCAATAAAACCGTCCTTTTCAAAGGGCATTAGCCAAGCTATGTTTTTTGGGTCATTTTTAAATCTCTGTCTTCCATGTGTATACCATCACAGTAGTGTAGGTGGGGATTTCAACATGCTACATCTATATATACTTGTGAATGGGACTATTGTACCAATTTTAATAGCAAATAAATGTCACTTTTACAATGGTTTAAAAATAGGAACTTTGTGTAATTACTCCTGATATATAATCCGAATAGTCTACATGAAACTTCAAAGTGTTACCTTTAATTTGAAACCTGGATTATGCTTCTACACCAAGAGGTTGCCACACAATAAGCCTTTTTGTCAGTATTTCATATTTTATTATAACAGTAATATTCATATTATAAAAGTATGTATGTAAATATAAATAAATTAGAACTGTGGAATAATTAATCACACCCTAATAAAGTGTTTATATATATATATATATATATATATATATATATATATATATATATATATATATATATATATGTGTGTGTGTGTGTATATGTGTATATATAATATATATACACATATATATATATCTATATATATATCTCTATCTATATATATATATATCTTCTCTCTCTCGTCTATATCTCTTTCTCTCTCTCTCTCTCTCTCTCTCTCTCTCTCTCTCTCTCTCTCTCCTCTCTCTCTCTCTCTCTGTGTGTGTCTCTCTTCTCTCTCTCTCTCTCTCTCTCTCTCTCTCTCTCTCTCTCTCTCTCTCTCTCTCTCTCTCTCTCTCTCGTGTCCTACCTACCTGTCTGACTTTGTTTAACAAACCAACAGTTTGAGAATCGTAAGACAATTGAGGAAGTTATTTATGGTTATTTAAGTACATGCGCCATTGAAACACAATGTTACGAATGAGCGAGCTGCCTGTGGCAAGATGGCCGCCACGTGCGGACGTCGACCCCCATTGGCCAGCAGCGCGGACGAGACATCTAGCCTTTATTATGGATATCTATGGATATATATATATATATATATATATATATATATATATATTTATATATATATATATATATATATATATATGTATATATATATCATGAATAGGTAATATCTTGCCATATCAAGTATCCTACATTAACCTCTTTCAATTTGTTTTAGAGCATATGCTTAATGTTTTTAAATACAATGTTTGTATTTATCCTTAATGCCACTTTTAAAATCTGATAAGGTGAACATTGTTTTGCAAAGGCTGTCTCCTAAAAAGGTTTCTTCTCTCTACTGATTGTCCTTCACAAGTTATGGAAAGGTCAGCAAAACAGCGACCTCTAAAGTCACAGAATCTGATAGGTCATTGAAAATGGTGTAACACCTGTTTGCCATGTAAGTAGGTAGCTCCAAACACACATGTCTTCCTATGTAATAGTGGCATTGTTTCCTTTCTGGAGTATGATGTGCTTCAATTCCCCATAAGCCTTTGTCAAAAGATGCTGTTGTGCCACATGAGCTAAAAGAGCAGCAGTGCCTGGACCGCCAGTTCTAGCAGATACCTCAATGGTGTGTACCTAATGCGGTTCCAGGTAAGCTGCTAAGCCAAATCTCACACAACCAATTGCAATACGTACATGTCCACTAAAAATCTTCAGGAATTCCTCGATCCAGGAGTGTGCCCTGGATTTTATTGTTTGTATGGATGGTGCTTGCACTGTGGAAGGAAGCTTGAGTGCTTGGGGAAAACCCTTGCTTGCAAACCATACATATAAAGACCAGAGACAAGTTTCAAACTAACAATACAACAGGGCTAACCACCACATACTTTTGCAACCCTGTTTTGTTTTACCTATGAAGAATTATTTCATAATTACTGTGCCTCTCTCTTTAAATCGGAAAAAGTAAACTGGTATAAACAGAACAAAAGCTAATAGGCATTAGAATTTAATTACTTTAGGGAGGCAATATGCCCAGTAGACCCAAATTTCTGCAACACCTTCTCCTGTAAATCTACAAATAATAACCTGTAATTTATAGGATATCAATGCAGTGAGAGTCATTGCCTGCATTATTTGTGAAGGTTTAAAAAAACTTGAACATTTTATGATTGAGATGTCATGGTGTTGAAGGAACCAAACACTTGCAAACTATAAGCAGTAAAAGGTATACAAACATTTATTAAGGAAACAAAAAAAAACTTAGGCTCAATCTGAATACTCTCATAGAGTAAGGACCCGTCAGCCAAAGTGGGAGTGCATCAGTGGTCACCATGATAAGTGCTGTCTGAATAGTGCAATCAGTAAGGAAGGAGGTAGGAAAAGGGGCCTATTTGTTCTTTCCCACGGCTAGTTTTGCCTAGGAACTCCATGTCGTCCGTTACGATGTTAAGAAGCCTAAAGGTATCCCACAACCCTTTGCGTGTACATAATTGCAGCATCTTTTCTTCAACGATGATGTTGTAGCTCCATCTTTCACTGTAATGTGCTTCACTCTCACAAATCACAACAAACATGATGCTGTCCGGTGTTGTGTTTATGGTACGGTAAATATTGGATTTGTTAAGGCTGTTGGTACCATCCTTGAACTCTTCCTTTCTAACAAGCTCACTCTACACACCGCGTTCCCGTCCAACCCCACATAAAAATCACATTAAACATGCTTAAATGTTTGTTTCTGATCCCCTGAGATATTGCTGAGTTGACTTCACGAGTTGTCCGTGTTTCTAAATGTTTCTGTGGCAGGGTCACAGCCCCACCAATTGGCCCGGCTTACCTACTACAGCATTTTCACTACTGTTGCGACCTCTCGTGTGGACGCACATTTTTTCTTAATTGTTTCTGAAAGTTTACTGTCTTCGACTTCACGTGGACAGAGCTTAAATAATGAGTTCATGAATAATAAAGATTGAAACCAGATGAGTCTAATCAGAGGTATGCAGAACAACTGTGGGATGGTGCCAAGCAGGGGAGATGAGGGATAATAAAAACACAGAATGAACACAGGAAGTTTAACTAAATACAAACAGAATGCATTTTGTTTTTAATTTAGATGGAAATGCAGACTTTACAGATTAAAATTGTTGACACAACATAAATATGTCATTACATCATGAAGCCAGATGGTTTATTTTTTCCAAACACTAGAATAAGTAAATATGTAGTTTAAAATATTAATACTCAATACATTGAAAATACAGTTATTTTGTTTCATTACTCCCTTTAATTGGGAGTCAAATTTGTATCCACAATTTGCATGTATGAATAAATGTAGCAGTTTAAGTGTGCTGTACATGTTACAAAAACACACATTAAAAATTATCCTTTAACTTGTGAATACAAACTTTCAGTCATCAACTCTGTTCTCTTCTTTCCTCTTGATGCTCTCCCTTCAGAGAAATGTAACGCAGCGTAGTTCAGATCTGGTCCATCTTCAGCCTGTTTGGAAAAAGTTCATCTCAGAATTACACTGTGATATCAAGCTGTTAAGTTGCAAACTACAATCAGATTTAATGTTAGTGCTTACTATATCATCCCTTCTCTGGCCAAAGTTATGTCCTTTCTGTGAAGATCTTTCTGTATACAAGGAACAAATGGTAAAACTTAAATTTTACTCACTGATTGTCAGAATCTTTAGATATGAAAATATGGACCTGCTGATTGTATAATAGCAAATGTATATTTGTCTAAGATATAATTCACTACTTAAGTCATACCTTTATATTGTTGATATGCACATCTTTGTGTTTGGCAACAGATGAAAATTATATTAATAATCACAGAAATTATCAGGCAGATAACTGTAACCACCAGCATCTTGATTTCAAATGCTTCATCTAGAAAACAAAGAAATATGTCTGAATTACTGTCTTTGGCTTATTTTTGTAAAGCCACTAGTTATGTAAACAATCATACCCATTTGAAGATCAGCTCCATTTCCAAAGAGTATCCGTCCACATGTGGCCACAGCACAGTAATACGTCCCAGCATCATAGGAGCTGACGTTCTTAGAGAAATTGTAAACACATCTCTTCTGAGAGTCAGATGTCTTCTCACAGTTTTCAAATCCGTTTCCATCCGTGTAGATAATATCAGGGAAAGACTTTACTGAGCTTGCTCTGAACCAGAACACACTGGGCTCTGCTGAACAGGTTGGGATCTCAGAGTCAGAGAGGAGTGAACACTGCAGAGTGTCTGAGTCTGCTTTATGGGATGGATGAGGCAATGTTGGCCGCTGAACAACTGTGTAGCTTGATTCCCTCTCAGAGTTTCCTGTGGAAAACATTGTATAACAATGACAACAATAATAAAGAGGCTTGAAACTGGTGGAAATTCTATATTAAGTGAGAATGCTTTTAAAATAGGTGGATAAAACTAAATGTATGAACATTCTAACACAAATATTATTTGATCAACACTTCAGCTGTATGTTTAGAATCAGTGTCATAGGCCTGGAATAAACTGTATTATTTTAGCAATCATATAAGACTACTCCATGACATTCTGTGTGACGGGGATTTAATAATCGTTGGTACAACATTAAGTTTAATGTGTGTACATTATACAATCACTGTTTAGTACTAAATCGCTCACGACGTACAACAGTAATAAACTTCATCAGTGTGCACCATATCAGCATCTGCCATCCATCTAAAGCACCGGTTGTATTTAATATTAACAAACTAAATCTGCTGTTCAGCCACATGCTCCATTCTTCAATCCCAAATCCATTCAAAACAAAACGGCAATCAAATAAGTCTACTAAAACAGTTGTCCCATAATAAATTAAAGAGTTCTCCTTAGATGAATCAGATAAATCAAATGTCAATGTCCTTTCATAAATAATAATAAATAATAGATTTTCCCAGTACAGTTCATCAAAGGCCGCTGTACGTGCAAAAAAAGAAACCCAACAGGAAGAAAAAATGCTTTGGAGTCCAAATTATTTATCTGCCTTGGTATAGACTACCACATTAAAAAAAAAAAACAATAATGAAGCTGCTACAGGTTTGTGGCTGCGGTGCAACCTGAAATGTACACATGAACATGCACCTGTTCACAGCCTTGGTCGATGCGACGTGTGGCGGTGTGTTTGTGCCAGTGTGTGATCAGAGCAAACAGGACAGATTATCCCTGACAGGAATTAATTAAAAAATCCAAAACGTATACATTTTTTTCTTTATTTGCCGTGCAGCACCAATGAGAACCGGTGGAGCATTAGTGTCTTCTTCGGTCCTAACATGTTTTCATTAAGGATTGTGCTACATTTATCTCCATCTATCCTCCCATCAACTCTGACCATCTTTCCTGTCATAACCGAATAATATTATCCCTGCAGCCTGAAGCTGACATTTTCCGATAAATCAACGTGCTAGTTTTCAACCAACCACAGTGTTGCTCTGTTTTGGTCTTGGAACAGAGCACTATTTTCCACTTGTTTGCTGTGGTTCTTACACAGCAAAGCTTAAGGAGGACTTCTGATGGCTTCCTTAAACAATATCTTTTTTTCTTGCTATTCTTCCATAAATTCTTTCTTCTTGTTGTCATTTTCGCAGATTTTCCCAACTAACCTGAGGCTCACCAGCAACTCCTCCATAGTTACCATGGGCTGCTTTGTTGAGTTACCAAGGCTAAATATAAAATCTTCATCCTTTTTTCATTTAAAACAATGTATTACTTTTATTCTGCACTACTTTGTGTTGGTCTGTCAGATAAAATCCAACGAAAACAAATAAAATGTTTTAATTGTAGCAGGACAAAATTTTGAAAAGGTTCAAATGATGATACTTTTGCAAGAAGAGGATGGGCAAAGGAACCAGCAGGTCCAACAAAAACAAAACATAAATGCCTTTTTTAATACAACTGAGATGTTTTAAACCTTTACGATCAAACAGGTTCTGTACTAAAAGGATGCTGATGGTTAGGAGGGGAACACTTTTTGTAGACATTTTTGGTGTGTGGTTTTGTATTGCTCAGGTGAAGTCATTTTAAATATTTTAGAATATGGTAAAGATCAGATAATTTACATTGAAACCACAGGTTTGTAATATGATCTATTCTTATATGGCAAAGTGCTCCACTTTAGTAGTAAGCTCATTAAAAGTATGACATCTTCACATTTTCTTTCCACATGTGATTGAGAAGAAATATTTTGGAAAATTAATCTAAAAACTGAAGAATAAGCTGACTGAACAACACCCAATTGTCAATACATCTAGCTGTGAGAAATTCTATTCAACTCTGCTTTTATTTTCTAAGTTGTTTGTGCATTAAGAAGAAGATTAGAGGTATTGGTCATCAGTAGCCTAGACTATAAACTGCAAGCTGGTCAGAAAAAGAACTAAACCAGCTAAATCTAAGGACCAGGATGCCTCTGACCTCTATTAAAGCTGCCTTAAAGATCATAAATCTTTAAGAAACACATTCATGATAGATTCCCTTCATTCAGCAAAAGGATGTTCATCTTGATGTATTAACGAATAAACAAAACTCACTGGAATAGGAGATAACTTATTTACCTTTTATTGACAAATAAGTCCCACTCCAGATAATTTCCTGCCAGTCCCTGTGAGCACAGTGATACATTCCTTCATCCTCTTGAACTGTTGTGAAAATTGTAAGATTACTACTGTTCTCAGTGTATGTTGCACTGAATCGTGAGGTAGGTGGTTCAGGTTCATACTGGGATGTTTTCTGCGGCATCCGTATTAATTTCAGAGAATCTCCAGCACTTTGCCTGTACCAGTAAAACGCTGTCATACTTCCAACCTTTTCAGGAAAATCACATTTTAAAGTCACATGTTGACCAAGTTCAACGGTCACCAGTGGAACCAAAGTATCTACATTGGAGAAAAAAGTAGCAGGTGAAAAAAATCTATTAGCATGAATAAAACTTTTAGATTTGAATAAGGTCAGGCAAATCCTTAGCATGCTTGAATGAGAAAATGTTCTGTATCAATTAAAAAAAACTGTACTTACATCCTTGATGAAGAAATAATAATGTGAGCCATAACAGAGTCATGTTGCCACTGTCTTCATTCAGACACTCAAGCTTTTGTAACAGGGGGAGGTGGGGCGATCCTGTCTGTCAAATGTATTTGATTGGTTATCGTAGACTATACAATCAAAAGGGCATTTCCTGTATGTAAAATGACCCTCTGATCTGTTTGTGTGCCTTTATTTAGCATTTTGAATACCTGGGCCACATTTCACTTAGCAGGGTTAGTGGTAAGCCAGAGTAACTGGGGTAAAGTTTGGCATACCTTGACTTCTCTGTTTTAGAAAGTAAGAAAGTTATCACCCTGAGTCAAATTACGCCATCACATAAATCCTTGAAACAACCCTGCTCAGTAGGAGTTTTTTATTTTATTGTTTGGAAACCCAGGCTTTTCCTACTAAAAAGTGCTTTATAAATAAACTTGCCTTGCCTTGCATTGCCTCACATTTTAGTTGAGCTCTACATTAGGAAGTGTCAGAAAAGGCGTGTCCTTTCTGGAGAAGCCTGTAGACGTTGGACCGCAAATATTCTGCATAAGTCTCTGTCAGAGAAGACTCATCAAAACACAATTAAATATCTTATCAGCATTTTTTGATGTGGTCAATAATTTGTCTTAGTATTCATAGCCCACATATCACTCCTTTAACACAACAAGGGCTTGCTGTTAGTTCAAAACAAATTATTTGTGCTCCACTTTGTTTCTATGCTAACAGCAGCTTTTTATATAACGTAGGTGGTGCTTAACTTTCAAGAATGTTACTGTTGCACTCAGTTACTGTAGACTTTAGTGGTGTTCTCTAGTCACAGACCCACAAGACTAGAAGAACACCGAATTGCAGATGTAAGTGAAAGCAATGACTTATTTGTCATCAAATTTTGTGACAAATTTTGAGTTCAAGCACAAATTTTTCATTCATATATTTTAGGTTTTCCAGGCATAATTGGCTGCATAGATGGCATTCATATTCCTATCACAGGTCCTTAACTAAATGAAGGAGATTATGTGAATAAGAAGTTTTACATTGTTAATGTGCAGGTAGGCCTAAATACACTTAATAAATATGAATGTAGTTGACAGTGCAGCTATTTAGAGTTTTTTTTCCTGCCATATTAGCTCCGTTATCATAACACTGCCCCCTGCAATCAGCTATATCTATGTCATGTTCACATAACGATTGGTGGATCATTGCAGCAATTTCTTCTCCTGTCTTTTTGGAAAATGCTTTAAATCCAAGGAAACGTTCATTTATTTCCCACCCATCCTCAGGGGATGTCTGGCTGACGTACCTCAGCAACAGAATATTTTGCTCCAAGTTTGACACATCTGGGGTTGCATCACATATTATGGAATTAAATATTGTTACTTGCCTTTCCTTCAGAATAGTGTTGAGGACAAGCGGAGCACGGAGTTCAATAAATTAATTTTGGCTTTCAGATGAAAGGTAATGAGCTTGGACTCTTTTTCCCTGTTGATGGTGCTCTGTAATGTTTTGTAAATGGTCATTTAGGAGGCTATTATACTTTGCCAATAGCTCAATTAAACCAAGAAAATTTCCATTGTCTGGTTCATCGAGTGTATTTGTGCTGCCCCTGAAAGGCAGATTCCTAAAGGCCAAATACAGCGTCACATCCAAAATTCGCTTCAGTAGTAATTTGTTTTTTTCAATTTCTGTCTCCATCAGTTTTTGTTCTTTGCTGTCGATTCCAGAACTCTGCAAGACAGAATGCTGTAGGTTCTTCCATTTCCAATAACAATGTTTGTGTGCATAGTTTCTTTCATGCCCTGGAAATCTTTCATAAAGCTTTCTGTATTTATGTTGGATATTTTAATCCCATCTGTTGAATGTAGTGCACTAGTTGATCTTTTCTCTTCTTCATAAGAGAAAAGCAAGCACGGCAGGCAAAACATGGCTTTTTTTGACCTGCTATATATTAGCCAGTCCCTAACAATGTTTTCCCTTCCATTGTGGGAGGCAGAATATGTTAGATTTTTTGGGAATTCTCTGCCCTCTGAATCTGCTGGCAGTTCACTTGCCATCTCCAAAAAAGGCTTCCTTGTTGCCATAAAACGCACAACATTCACTCTATCAGAATCCGTCATCTGTGTTGGCCATGACGCGGGATCATTAAAATTATGATCCGTCTTTAAGCCACTGTGCTCAGACTCTCCGATCGGGCAGCAAGCTCCTCCACCTGCCCTGTCTCTTTTATCGGTAGGGATGGCTCTCTCTGTCTCTTCCACAAACGCATGCTGCCTCTCCCCCCCTCCTGAAGCACATGCTGCGAGGGGAGAACTGCTATGTTGTCCTTTCTCTCTGTCCACCAAGCTCCCCGCCTCAGCTGGCTCTCCTGCTTCGCCCTGTCTTTCAGCCTGCATCTGGACCTCTGCACTCTCTCTGCTTTCTGCCCTTTCGCTAAGCTCAAGTATTTCTGTAAAAGAAAAGATGTTTTCCCCCTTACACTAGCTAGCGGACGCTATACTTTAAAATCACATTGATAAACGCATTGCTTCTTACATGGCTCTGAATGTGCACCATCCCTCTTCAATTCCGTTCCAGACTCATCCTCAGTTTTTTTTTAGATATTTGGTCATAAAAATCTTCAAGCCTTTAGTTTTGTCTTCTCTTTTTCTCTTATTTTTTCTTTTCTGTGCGCCGGACTTCTGAAAACGAGACATGTTTGCAGCGAAACAAACTTTTTTTTTTTTTTTTTTCGAAACGAACTTTCAAAGCTGCAGCCAGCCGTTGTCCTAATGGTCAAACCATTTTATGTTGGGGTGGGGGGAGTTATAATGGTCCCTTATTTAAAGAAAACATATTATACATATACCTAATGCAGATATATAACTATATTTAGTTACTCTAACATTAAATATTTTTCACACAAATATTTTCTGGATAATTACTTCTGCCTGTATTTTAATGATCAGAGTGTCAGTTTTGGGCCCCCCCTCTGTCCTGGGCCCGGGACAACTGACTCGTTTGTCCCCCCTTGTCAGCGGGCGTGTACATATATATATATATATTTAAGTAATTTCCCTCTGGGACTATTAGAGTATGTCTGATTCTGATTCTGATTATTAGGGATGTCAGTTTTAACGCGTTATCAACATTTTTTAACGTGTGTTATGCTCGCGTCAAAACACACACACTGTTTCTAATGTGCGCGTTCCGTAATTTCAAGAATGCTAGAGACTATAGCAAGACAGACCCGCGCTCACTGTTTATTTTATGCGACTTTGAGCTTCTTTTTACTAAAATCGCTTGTAAATTTCATAAGCCGCAGGTTGCGGTTTTTTGGGCTTCTTTCTGAAAGTGATAAACCTTATTTGGGCTCCAAAATAAGTGATGATAAACAGGAGTTATTAAGAGACCTGCTTACACTACATACACTTTGAGTATAAGCAGCTGAAATATCCCTCCATCTCCTAACGCGCGTCCTCCTCTAGGAGCTGACGGACGGTAGTAAAAGCAGAGGGAGCAGCTCTGCCCGTACTTTTCTGCAGTTTACGGCTGCAATAAGCAGTGATAACTGCTGAAAGTAGATTACACGGTGCAAATCACTATTTTGAGCAGAGGTTGGTTCTGAAGATGAGTTTTTACACGCTGATAAAATTACATAATCCCAACCCATAAACCATACTTAATACTTATTAAATTGTTGTCTCTGTATTTGACAAACTAAGGCTGAATCACATTGCCAAAAGATATACCCTGGAGTTACAGTGTCAGCACATGAAGCTGTGCTAAACAGTTCCCTTTCAAGGGTTATAAGCTCCTGCCCCAGTTGGAAACAAAGTGTAAGACTCTGGAATGACCTGGAAATTTAAAACCTTTTTCCTGGCTTTAAAAAATCTGTATGAATGTGGATATAAACAAAATGCAAAAACATACAAAGAAATTATTGTTGTTGGTTTGAAAGCTCAGGAATATATGTGTGTGAGAGAGTAAAAACATTAACCATAAAACTTGTGACTTTATTAAAATGTAAAATTAGTATAAAAATGGGTAAATGCTTAATACCATGTCTATCTTTGTTTAAGAGACAAACACTATTAGGGCCACATCATATTTCTTCATTTAAATAACGCCACCTTTACTTCAACTTAAAATATATAAATATTTGTTAATTAATATAAAGTGAGTCTGACACAAATTTTGCACCTACAAGAAAAAAAGTGTTAATATAGGTGTCATATAACTCAACTATTGTGAGAAGTTTGTGGAAGAATAGCCTAAACGTTTGATCTGGGTCATACACTTTAAAATGCAATTTGGCCAAATTACTAATAGCTATTTTGTTCTGTCTGTCATGTTAGTGATTTGTAAACTTCAGAATTTAAGAAAACTAATTTTTTAAATTCTCTAGAAAAATCCTCCCCCCTCTGATCTGAATAAGTAATATATTGTCGATTTTTCAAAATTTATATTAATACATGTCTTGTGTCCTTCACATTTGTGAATTATTATTATTTTTTTTTTTAAAGAGTATTACTACGTTTTCTGCTCAAAGCGGTTAAAGTAAACTAATACCAACTCCCGAGTCCTGACAGTATATGGTGCAAGTTTCAAAACAATAGTCTAACCTACTGGATCTAGCTAGCTACCTGAAAGAGCACTTGCTAGCTAACCATTATTAATAAAACTTTTATTCATTAATAAAACTTTTAAAATGATCCCCCCTCTGGTTTTTTTGCAAATCGTGCACTGCTCATATCAGAAAATGAAGCTCATAATATATAGATTTGTTACACATAGAGAGACATAGTTCAAACCTTGATTTCTTGTAATTTTGATGATTATGGCCTAAAGATAATTAAGACCAAACTTCATTGTCTCTAAAAGTTAAAATATTGTAAAAAAGTAGAATATTTGAAACACATGGTGTTACACCCTAATCAACTAATTAATTCAAAACTGTCAGGACTCAGTGGGGAGCACCGGTCAGGCCTCTGCCGACTCTGCCTTTTTTTTCTCTCCACAGGTGGCTGCAGTTTTGCAGGGAGGCTCCGAAGTGCTCCCTCGATCCTGCAGAGTCTCTAGCCGAGTTCCCTTGTTTGCCTCAGCTTCGGAGAGTGATCCGAAGCTGAGGCTCCCTCGATCCCGAGAAGTCTCAAGCCAAGTTTCACCGTAGGAACTCCCTCCTGGTTCCCCAGCTGACAGCAGGCCGCTCGCTCTCACCTGCCACGCTGATCGGGTCCCGCTCACCCTCCATCAACCTGCCTGCCTGCCTTATGGCCACCGTCTCCACCGAAATCCTGACGCTCCACATCTGGAAGCTGTTCACTGAGTCCACTCTCATCCTCCCCCGGGAGGATCCTAGACACTCTCAAGGCAAGCCTCTTGGCCAGTTGTGTTTTCTGCCCTGCTGACGTGGGGACTAACCTATCGCTCTCTGTCCGCAGGCTGAATTAACTCCTGCACCTTCCACAGCCCTTGGCGTACACCTGCACTGTAGATCCAGCCGTCACCTCCACTGTAGTGCTCGATACCCGGAATAAACCTGCTAAACTTTCTCTCGATCTCCTTGGTGCGTCCTGCATGTGGGCCAAATAACTTAAAACCATGACAAAAACATTTGTAAAGGTTTCCGGAGCCTCTTAACGGTCTATCAGTCTGGGTCAGTAGGCTATACAGTTATGGGGAAGATTGTAGACAGATACCCAGAAGTCATTGACACCCTCCACAAGGAGGGTAAAGCTTTATTCACACATACAGATGAAGCTTACACATGGGCTACAAATGTTGTAATCCTCATGATCAGCTCTTCTGAACCAGAGACATTGTGGAAAAAAATAACTGGACTGTTGCACAGTTGCACACCTAAATCAAATAATCAGGTCATTAGCAGGACTCTGGGGAACTTGACTGCATGCTGAGGTGGTAATTCAGCCACTTGATTCAGATGTGTTGGACCAGGACACCAAACCTTTGAGGACCACTGATCTATAGAAAAGTGTCTCTTTCTCAAATGAGTGAAATAAATTTTGTACTTTTCAATGACAGACACATTTTTGGAACGTCCCCAAGTCCATTTTCTGTGCTGTTATTGTTGCAGCTGGTCAGTTATGCTGAGAGTAGCTGTTAAGGATACTTATTCAAAGTTTTTCAGTGATTAGACAGCTTTGGAGCTAATTAATCAGCAAGGAGAACAAGCCTAATTTTGGTAAAAATAGATAATTGTTTTGAAGGGGATGCGTACCCTCTTAAGTGCTGTCTGTGTGATTACGAAGGTCTTGGCATTTATGATGCTAATCTTTTGCAAATGTTACAGAAACTATGGAACTGTGATTTTCTAATGTAATTTCTTGAATTTACTTAACCATTAATGTTTGATTGTAAAACGATCACAGTCTGATGTGAATGAAGAGGATCTAAATACAAATAAAAAAACATGAACTCTAGACACTAGATGTAAGGCAAGACGAGGCAAATTTACTTATATAGCACATTTCAGTACAGAGACAATGCAAAGTGCTTTACATGATTAAAATATAGGAAAATAAAACAAAATAAAAGCAAGCAGGAATAAAATGCAGAAACAAAATTGAACATGGGAGAATAGAAATTAAAAGCAAACAAGTAAAAACAGTTGGACTACAAAGTGAGCTAATGATGTTTCAGTAATACAGTTCAATAAGAACAGTTGAAGGCAATCCTAAACAAATGTGTTTTTAATCTTGATTTAAAGGAACTCTGGAAGTTTGTTCCAGATAAGTGGAGCATGGGGAGCAAATGTAAAGATGATTAACCTTTATTACAGGGCTGCAGGTAGTGGTAGGATTACCCAAGAAATTAAATACAAAGAACAGGAATAGAGAGCAAAGAAGGACCAATGAGATCATCAAACAAATGCAGTAATCACAAATAGAAAATATTTTTAGAAACCAAGTGGTGATGTGTTGAGTATAAAGCAAAAGCTTACTGATGTGGATGCAAGAACAGACACTAAACGAATAAACATCAAATAAAGCAACCACAAAATATAACAGAGAACTAAATCAGTGAGCATAATATTTTCAAGTCCAAAACCAAAAGAGATTACAAAAACATGACAGAAATCAAAGAAACAGAAAATATTCACAATGTGACCAAATCAACATTGTTGACATTGACATTGTTTGTAAAGAAAGAAAACATTTTTACTCCGATCAAGAGGTGGCTGGTAACAAAATATGCAGTGGGAGGTTGCACTCGAGGTCAGGGAAGACAAAACAATAATAAATGACTTAAAAATAAATCCATCCAAGGTCACTTGCCAGCTGGTGGATTTTTTTAATCTGGCCAGTCTGGTCTAAATTTGCTTTCTCATGAAATTATAATTTTGTAAATCAATGACAGAATTTTCTTTTGCTGTTGCCATTCTCTCATGTCTTCTTGTTGTTGTTGTCGTCATCTGACACTTTCATTTGACATTCCCGCTTGTACATCTAAGCTGCCAACGATGTGACTTTGATTAGCATCATGAATTAATCTGATTGTATGAAGAATGGCACAAACAGCGCTTATCAGTTATGGGAGCAGAGAGCTGGGCCCCGAGGACAATCTTTAAGTAACCAATTGGAGAGCAGCATGGAGTCACATGGACAAGCACACATACACATCTGGCCAGTATCCCTCGCCATTACAAAATACAAATTTAAACTCAAAATCCAAATCGAACTGGCATTGCTAACAAATCAAAAGTCAGACATAATTTTTTAGAACAAATGTGATTTATTTTTATTTAATAATTGATGTTTACTCTATTGACACATTTTTCTGCATTTTTGTTGAGGGCAATGCCACAGTAACCCTGTTGACAAGCCGCCTCTGCTCAGATCTATAAAACAGAATATACTGACTCAAAAATACTTGTTTTATACTGCTGCAAACAGCATAATGTTCCTTCATCTATTTTATTCGTTGATCACATTGTATAGCCTCAACATACCAACAGAATGAACACATGCCTAAATCAGGTAAAAGCAATTGGTAATCATGTTTATTCAAAGTGATCCGATACATTAATGTATAGTTCAAAACAACCGTGAACTGGATCAGTCAGCACAAAGGTCATAGAACATTTTCTTAAAGGCCGAAGGCTTTAACTGCAGCAAATGTCATCTGTCTTTCTGCTGTTTTCTTTGTTTCAATGTTCCTAGTTCTCATCATGGTGAAAATGACGGCAGTATACATCCTAATGTCTTCCTTTTTCTAAAGTTAAAAAATAATAGATAAGGCAAATAAACTCATTTGTTACTTTAAAATGTATCAAAACATTTGTTAAGAGGAGTTATAATACTTTACCTGACCACAGTTTTCCTCCACCTCACCAGACGCTGGATAAGAAATGTTACAAATAAATAAAGATGCAACAATTTACTATCAAATATGTACAAAAAAGCATTTTGAATTACCTTGACAATGTTCACATTTCATCCTGTTGATGGAGCATACGAGGAGAGCCATACAAATCAGACTCATGGCTAAGGCAGCAGACAGTGAATAATTAACTATTGAAGCTTTTGGTGACCCAATACTGGACTCTGGAACATTATATTAGAAAAATAAACATTAAACATTTTTAATAAACATTAAAAATGTGAACAATTTTATTAATCCTTGATTGGCTATCATCTGTCTTAGAATAAACATCTAATCTTTATTCTATTACACAAAGAGTATTTCATTTATAAATAATTGTATATATTTACCATGAATGTCTAGGTTAGCTCCATTTCCAAACAGAATTTCTCCACATGTGGCCACAGCACAGTAATATGTACCAATATTAGTGGAGCTGATGTTCTTAGAGAAATTATAAACGCATCTCTTCGGAGAGTCGGACCCCTCCTCACAATTTTCTGATATTTTTCCATCCATGTAGATGAGATCTGGCAAAAACTCATCTGATCTGGATCTGAACCAGAAAACACTGGGTTCTCCTGAACAGGTTGGGTTCTCAGATTTAGAGAGGAATGAACACTGCAGGGTCTCTGAGTCTGTTGAACGGGCAGGATCTGATGTTGACTGCTGAACAACAGTGTAGCTCGCTGTCCTTGCAGATTTTCCTGTCAGATAATTACAATTTGTTTTATCAGACAACCAGTAAACAAACTCATGTATTACAGCTAACAAAACACTAGAACACAGGCCTTTGAAATTTGGATTTGGTCAAGATTTTCTTAAAACGTTTGATTTCTGTTTATTGCATCTATTGAAATAGTATTGGGAATAGAAAAGTGACATCATTGACAAATATTGGTGAGAACTGTTAGATTAACTTTACAGGGGGGGGATTAAACATAGGATATTACACTTTCATGTTTATTCTGGGGACAGACGTGTTTATGACATACAAAACAATGTCAGGTTTCACATTTTGCCTTCTTTAACCTCTAATGGTTCGAGATAAAAGAAATTTGCCTAAAAGTAAGATTTAGCTTGTAAAGATTCAAGAGGAAAGAAATACATTACAATGTCAATTTTCATCTTATTTCATCAATATTTTAAAACTATTAAAGCTCTGTTGAAAAATATTTTGATAGAGTTACTCGTTGTTGTCCAGGCAAAAAAACATAATTCTAAATTCTAATATTTAAAATCAAAACAAATTGTTTTATAGTTTCACTTTTTTTTTTGAAATTTTTCACAGCTCTAGTGGCTTGTCTTTTAACACAGTGGGCTGACAGGAAGGGGGTGGAGGAGGGGGAGAGAAATGCGGCAAAGGACTGCGGGTCATTGTTGAACCTGGGTCGTTTGCGCCGAGGACTAAAGCCTCCATACATGGGTCGCACTACCTGCTGCGCCACCAGCGCGCCCAATCGATAACCTACTGGAAATAAAACCTATTGTTAAAATAAAAACAAATCCCTTATAAAATTTCAGGTTTCACATTTTTTGCAAAAATATAGTTATTAGGGTTTCACTGACTTTTTCCTTAAATAGTGGAAGAAGACCATAATCTGTTTACCTTTTATTGATAAATAAGTTCCATTCCACATAGATTGAAACCAGCTGATATGACCACAGTGATACATTCCCTCATCTTCTGTAGCGGTCTTCAAGATTGTTAGATTGCTCATTTTGTCATTAAGTGTTGTGTGGAAATTTGTGGAGGAAAATCCTTGTCCATAAATGGGGTTTGTATTCTCACGTGCCATTGAGATTAATTTGAGATTATCTCCTGCATTCTGCTTATACCAGTGAATCCAATCCATGCTCTGAAACTCCTTGGTGAAAGCACATGTAAAAATCACAGGTTTGCCCAGTTGAACTGTTACCACTGGAACCAATGAATCTGCATTTAAAGAAAAATAGAAGTTTAATATAAGAAAAGGTAATGGGACAAACTCATGTAATAAAGAGCAGGAAATTGTTAAGAAAATTGTGAGAGTAGAGTAGACCTTTCTGTAAGACGGGGAAGTGTGGCGATCCTAGCTGTCAAACGCACACGCATCCGATTGGTTATTGCAGAATACCCAAAGAGCGTTTCCTGTTACCATGAACTGCTGTTTTTTTGGTTCCTTGTATTTGGTCACCTCTCTCTCTCTCTCTCTCTCTCTCTCTCTCTCTCTCTCTCTCTCACACGCGCTCTCACTCCCTCAATATATCAATCAATATAACAGTCAAACAACATAATAGACATAATCAAGAAGAATCAAGAATAAAGAGTTTTTATTGTCTATATGTAACAATACTGAAATATTGATGAGACGTCAGCTCAGAATTCACACATAGACACAAATCGCTGATCAGAGAAATGATGCTCAGTATGTGAGGTCCAAAGAATATATTCAATTTACGCTATGTTTTCATCCAGTGACTTTTCCTATTGCACCACCAGTGGGCCAAATATTTTTCCTTCTTCAATATAAATATACTGTCCAAATTTCTTTTTGAAATGATAAATCCTCAATAGTTATTCCACTGTAGCAAGTTTAAGAAAATAAAGTGATGGAATAATAATATTTATTTCAGCGCAATCTGAAAAAGGATTGAACTGTTACAGGCAAATGTTAAACAGTAAATTAAAATATAAATGTTACCTTTTGTAATGCAGATGTCACCAGAATAAATATGGAGCTAAAAATTGTGTCATGCTTTTGTTTTCATTCAACGTTTACCTTTGAGCCTTCTCTAAAGAAGATCAAGGCCTGAAGCACAGGAAAAAAGGTAATCTCTTAAAGAGTTTACAGTATCTTTTACACATATTGCATTCCAAAAAACCTCTGTGATCATTTTAACAGGGGAAGATTGTTCTGGTTTACCTGTGGTAACTACAAAAAACTTTCCACCTGAATAAGTGAAAATCAGCCAAGTGTTTAAGGAAAGACATTCCTATTCAAGCCCACTTATAAAAAGCATTGATATATGATACGTCCTTATTATTAAGGGCTTTGTATCTAAAACAATATTTTATATTATATTTCACTGAAGTTTTTGCCAGGGTTCTGATCTGTAAAATAGTCAAACCTAGGACAGCATATGTATTTTCTTTTTACAGATTAATTTCATCAGTATCTGCCATTTTTACATTTAAAAAAATGATAGGCATGGTTATCAAACCAATATGTAGGCCATTCAACTAAAATATTTGATGCTCAAAACAATATTCATTAATTTGCTATTAAAGTAAATTTTTGTTAACCTGAGAAAAACATTCCAAAAGGGCTTTATTTCTAACACAAGAAAAGCATTTTCATGTCTTGGAAAAATTTCTTGGAAAAATTTTCTGAGATATTTCTTTAAACTGATGTACTCAAAGTACAACACTTCACCTAGGAACATATTCACCATATGTAGCTTTGCACACTTTCTTATCTCTCAAAGTTTAAATGAAACTCAAGACATTCACCTGTTTCTGGATCTAAATAATTAACATTGTCAGCATCATTGTGACACAAGCCTAAATTAAATCATATTATCCTTAACTTCCGAATATACACTCTCTTCACTCTTCAGTTCTCTTTTCTTCTTTCTTCTTGGTGCTTTCCCTTCAGAGAAATTTAATGCAGCATAATTCAGATCCTTCTCATTTTCAGTCTGTTGAGTAGAATTAAAAATGTGTTTATTTGTTGAAACCAGCTGTGTTATTATTACAGTCAAACAACTGCAAATTAGTACTATTACTCACCTCATCTCTTGGTTGGCTAATATCTCTGTGCTTTAGTTGAGAAGAACTTTCTGCGTAGAAAGAACAAACACATGAATCAATATAATAACCTTGATAGAATTCATAATGTAATTGCTTCAAGACATTTAGGTTAGTAAGTTACACTTACCACTAAATAGAGTAGAGGCAGATCTTTTTGTTTGGCAGGAAACAAAAATGATATTCAAGATAATGGAAATAGCCAATAAGATTAATGTGATCACCAACACAATCCTTTCAGTGTTTGGATTTGTATCTAGAAAAATAAACATATAATTGCTTGAGAAAAAAATGATTTTTTTATGACAACATAAATGGCATAATATGCACAGTACCTTGATTGCTCTTTACCAGGTTTGTTCTATTTCCAAATAAGATATGTCCACATGTGGCCACAGCACAGTAATAAGTGCCAGCTTCAGAGTTCCTGACATCCTTAGAAAAGTTGTAACTACATTTATGTGGCTGGTCTGATGTCTTTTCACAATTTTCTGGTGTTCTTCCCTCGGTGTAGATCATGTCTGGATAGGATGTATCTGATATGGCTCTGAACCAGAACACACTGGGTTCTCCTGAACAGGTTGGGGTCTCAGAGTCAAAGAAGACTGAACACTGCAGAGTCTCTGACTCTTTTGGATGGGCAGGATCAGATAATGTTGACTCCTGAACAACAGTGTAGTTCAATGTCCTTTGGGAGTTTTCTGTGAAGAAATCAAAGAATAAAACAAGTGAGGCCTTCCATCCTGAATGAAGCTGAAAGTTGTCTTGAAGATATTTATTTTATTTCTTATTTGTTACAAACTGAGGAAACCTTTTCATTAATTGATATTTAATTTTGAAAAAGTGGATTTATATCATGGTTTTGGGGTTTTGTGTGTATTGTTTCATTCCTCTCTTCCAACAGGGTAGCTTCCTACTTCGTGTGTAAACACATTTACAAATGACACTTTAAACTGTACAAAAAACAGATACTCATTAGTGACCATCTGACACTTTTTAAGAGTATGTGATGACAACAGCACTTATCTACATAGGATTTCATTTAAAAATGATTTAACACAAACTGCAATGCGGAGGGAAAAAAATCATCAAAAAACGAATAATGCATCTTAGAATCAAAGAGATTACAAAATCGTAGCAAAAACAATATATATTATTGTTTATATTATTATAAACATATATATATATATATATATATATATATATATATATATATATATATATATATATATATATATATATATATATATATCTTCAGTCACATCTCTCAGAAATCTGGGTGTTTAATGTACTTCTCTCTGCTTCCATCCCTTCTACCCATTAGCACATATTGTGTTTATGGGGCCACCACTCCTCGTGGGTGGTTAGAGCACAGAGCTTCGGTCCCAGAGGTTCTGAGTTCAACTCCCACAAGCTGCCATTCTGGGTCCCTGAGCAAAACCCTTAACTCCCAATTGCTCCCCAGGCGCCGCACACTCGCAGCCCACTGCTCCCCAAGGGGATGGGTTAAGATGCAGAAATGAATTTCTCCATTGTGAGATCAATAAAGTTCGATTATTATTATTAAAACTGTAACACTAAAGCATGAGGATTATCTATCAGACAATCTTACATATGGAAGGTAATTCCCCGGGATGTGGATTTTAGTGTCCTTTTATTTGCGCACCCATAAGCAGAGCAAAAATCAGGCCTCCTGGGACGGAGCTCTGGAAGTTTGCTAACTGTCAATACAAAATCGAAATTATGTATTAAGTTAGACAATAATTGAATTTAATCAATTGATCTCATGTAGCCCCTAAAGGGGTGACGTTTTTAGTCAGCTAATTTATCTGTAAATCGGTTGAGAATTCACCGGATTCAGAGTGTCTGAAAACATAAAGTACATTTTCCTGAATTGACGTGTATTCTCTCTGAGCGCAGCTTGGTCTGACCTAAGATGGCCACTCTGTAGGCACGCCTCTCACCCGAAGGCGGGGCGTCGACGTATATAATGTCTATGCCTCCAAGCCACCAGCCAATCAGCGATGTCACATCCTAGCTACCACTCTACACTAGATCAGCTCCACCTGTTGCCACTAATTAGAGTCAATTATGTCCACCTGTCACTCTCCCTATTTCTACCTGCCTCACTCATTCACTTCGGGCCAGAACGTCTCATCTTGCAACCTGCATGTGTTGTTAGCACAGGCAGCTTTCCTTGGTTGCTTCTGTGTTTCCCTGGCTCCGGTCCTCACTCTGCCCTGCTAGTTCATCAGCTTGTGTTTGTGTGCACCACTTGGAAATTGAGGATTCCTGAGGGATTCTGTTATTTGCTCAGCTTATGCTGGAGAAACATTGTGTAGTTTTTTTCAAGGTTCTGCCCACGGCTTCTGGTCATTCTGAGCACATTCGTGAGTTCCTGTCCAGACTGGTTCTGTCTGCCTTCATAAACTTTTTAAAAATCCAACTCTGTGTTGATTGAATATTGAGTTTGTACTTGTAAACATTACAATTTAATTATTTTTAACATTTTTAGGGTAAAGCTAGTCTCTGCCGTTAAACCTGACATGATTTATACTCCTGGCAGATTTAGGTTGAAAATTATTTTCATTCAAACAAGAAGTTTGTTTTTTCATAAGAAATGAACCTAGCAAGACAAATGTAATGGAAATGCTATTGTTTGACTTTTTATTTTATTTTTTTAGTTTAGATCTTATGACTTGCTGAACTCAGACTATGTTATGTCCTTATTTAACTATACTAATGGACTTTGTGTGGAATACTCTCTGCTTTTCTACTCTAAAGGTCATCTCTCAGACCTTGTTTCATACAGAATCACATAAGTCTGTTCTCACAATAACTAGGAGAAAAACTAGTTCTTACAGTCAGTCCTGCAAATATTTTTCCACTCTCCTGTCCTTGAATATAAAAGACAAGTGCCAACTCTGTAAGCCAGAGCAATATTTAGACTGTGTATTGCTCTTTTCCAAAATAATTTAATAAACCTGCTTGGATAATCTTATTTTTTCCATCACAAAAAACTTTTTTGCTCATCAGCTTTATGCATGTTTCCGCTAATATTTTGACAATTTGGGTATGAACTTCAAAGCTTTATATTTGGAAAGCCTCTTGGCCATTACCTTAATCTTTAGCTTCTTCTTCCAATTTCTTTTTTGCTTGAGCTCAAGACTAAGGTTGCGCCACTTCAAAACGTCAATATTACTTCCAAACAGAATAAAATTGTTGGTAAAATTTCAACATTATGTTAAACTTAAATCTACCAGGTGGATAAATAATTTGAAGCTTAAGTGTAGGTTTTAAAAGGGTACCATGATAGAATAGATGACATCCATCCTCAGTAAGAATTTTTCCTTAATTCATGGTTGCACCTTTCAAAAGTATTTTGACAAAACAAATGAATATAGAAAATAACCCTATTATTTAAAAATGTTTATGTGTACTATAGCAGTTCATAACCTGGAATCTTCCTAAAATCTATAAGGCTGTTGGTAACGATGTTAAAATTAGATATCAGTTTTGATATTTTTTTTCTGTAAATATTTTACTATTATGCCAAGAACAAATAAGATGACTAGCATAACGGGATATTAATAAGTCGCAATTGAAAAAGTTAGTCAAATATTAATTTTTTTAAATGGCTGTGATGTCTGTTTTATAAATTGCATGTGTAAGAAAACAAACCTTAATAGATTAAATTAGGACTTTTTTGGTATCTAAGAGAACATATTCTGTAAGAAAATGTTAAATATTCAAATCTATTTTGTACTAAACACGTTTCATATTATTTACACCTTGATATATAACAATTTAAACAATCTTACAAACAAGAATGCGTTTTATCATTTTATCTGCCACTTGAATAAGTGAGCCATCCTGAGGCAAGTGAGACACTCCTTACCCATTTTACCCAAATCCAAACTTTGAGCATCAGAGAAATACCCACAAAATGAAATGGTTAGATAATTACCTTTCAGTGCCAAATACGTCCCAGTAAACGTAGATTCAGGCATGTCCATATGACCACAGTGATACATTCCCTCATCTTGTTTGATTGTTGGAAAAATGATCAAGCTGCTTTTGTTGGCATCATATGTTATATTGAATCTTGAGAATGAAAATCCCGGTCCATATGTGGACGGCTTACTTTTACGCAGCATTGCAATTAATGTCAGAGTGTTTCCCGCACTCTGCTTGTACCAGTGAACCGATGTCACAGCCTGAAATTTCTCAGTCAAGGCACATGTCAGAGTCACAGGTTCCCCAAGCTGGACTGTGACGACAGGAACTGAAGTGTCTGCAGCACATAAAAAGCAACATGGGGAAACAATAAAGAGTAGTTGAAAAAAATCAGACATGAATAAAATTATTGGATAACACTAATTTATGTTTTATTTGATGTAAATACTACTTACATCCCTGATGAAGAAGAAAGAGTATAACCCATAGCAGAGTCATGTTGACACTGTGTTCATGAGGACACATAATGCCTTAGAAACAGAGAGAGGTGTGGTGATCCACAATGACAAATGTATCTGATTGGTTGCCTCAGAATATACTCATTGTGGCTTGCCACCACAATGAGGCTCTTTTAGCGTATTTTATTGTCACCACGTGTTACCGTGGCAAAGGTATTAAGTTGCTTACTGAACAATGATGAAGCACTTCATGATGACGGGGATCAGAGCAATAGGATGATAATCATTGAGGCAGGTCATGATTGGTTTCTTGTGGACAAGCACAATAACAGAGGATATCAGACAGGTAGGAACCGTGGAGAGCTGCAGGGAGATGTTGAAGATGTCCACAAAGACCCCTGCTAGCTGGTCAGCACACGATTTAAGCATCTGGGCAAACATCATGTCTGGACCTGCAGCCTTGTTGGTGTTTACTTTTTTCAGGGAAGAGGTCACTTGGTGGACCTGCTGCAGCATGATAGGCTGGTGGTGCTCCTCTGGCTGTGAAGATGTTCAGGCTTCCTGCTGCTTGGAAAGTCGAAGCGTGTGAAGAAGCTGAGCTGTAGTCTCTCACCCGTTTAAATGGTCTGCACTTAACTGCAAGATATTCCAGGTCAGGTGAGCAGAAGATTCAGACGACTTTGGACGAAGTGCATCAGGAGTTGTGGATATAAATTGAAAGAGCTCCTCCTTTGCTTTGATTCGCATCCACCATTCGATCTGCCCTAAACAGCATGCGTTGCTCCTGAGACCAGAGACATTGTCAAAAAAAAATAACTGAATGGTTGCACAATTGCACACCTGAATCAAATAATCAGGTCATTAGCAGGACTCTGTGGAAATTGACTTCATACTGAGGAGGTAATTCAGCCACTTGATTCAAATGAGTTGGACCATGGACACATCTAAAAGTTGCAGGACACCAGACCTCGAGAAGCAGATTTGCGGACCACTGATCTTTATCAAAGTGTCACTTTCTCAAATGAGTGACAAAAATATTGTACCTTTCAATGACAGACACATTTTTGGAATGTCCCTCAGTTCAATCCCTGTGCTGTTATCTGTCTATGGTGCAGCTGGTCAGTTAGGCTGAGAGTATGTTAAGGATACTTATTAAATGTTTTTTCAGAGGTTAGACAGCTTTGGAGCTAATAATCAGTAAGGAGAACAAGCATGGTTTTCTGTAAAAATAGATCATCTTTGGTTTGAAAGGTTTCAGCAGCTTTGATGCTAATCTTTTGCAAATGTTACAGAAATTGTGGAACAATCAACTCAACAACTCAAACTTTATTTATAAAGCACATTTAAAACAACTGGGGTTGACCAAAGTGATGTACAGAAATCACAATTGCAGAGCATAAGATAAAAACCGAAAGCTAAAATACAAAAACACAATGCAAAAAAAAAGAAGATAAAATATAATAGAATAAACTTTTCAATGTAAATAAAAAACATTTTAAAATAAAACAATCCATCCATCCATCCATCCATTTTCTAAACCGCTTAATCCCTCATGGGGTCACGGGGGTTGCTGGTGCCTATCTCCAGCGTTCACCGGGCAAGAGGCGGGGTACACACACAAATTTTAAAATAAAATAAAATTTTGTCAAATGTCCACTTAGACTTGATTAAAAGCCAGGGAGAAGAAGTGCGCTTTTAGAGAGGATTTAAAAACCTCAAAGGAGCCTGCCGATCGAATATGCCAAGGGAAGTTATTCCAGAGCCTTGGTGCCGCTGCCATAAAGGCGCGGTCACCTTTGGTTTTAAGTTTGGTTTTAGGCATGGCCAGTAGCAACTGATTAGAGGATCTCAGAGAAGCTCAGTCAAATACTGGGGGGCTAGACCATTAAGAGCTTTAAAACAAACAATAAAATTTAAAAATCTATTCTAAAAACAACCGGAGGCCAATGCAACGAGGCTAGAACGGGTGATATGTGGTCACGTTTAGGTGTGCCAGTAAGGAGACGGGCAGCTGCATTTTGTACCAACTGCAGACGGTGTAAAAGTGAGTGGTCCAAACCAGCATATAATGAATTACAGTAATCCAATCTTGTATTAATAAAAGCATGGATTACAGTCTCCAGATCTCTGTGTGGCAGGTATCCTTTCACTTTGGATAAAATTCTTAACTGGTAAAAGCTGCTTTTTACGACCAAGCTAACCTGGCGATCGAATTTCAACCTGTCATCAAGCCTCACACCAAGATTTTTTACTGATGATCGAATGTTAGGTGTAAGAGGGCCCAGGGAGCCAGGAGGAAAATCTGCTGGACTACAACCAAACATTATAATTTCGGTCTTACTTTCATTCCGATTCAGAAAGTTTGAGGTCATCCAAGATATAACATCGTTTAAGCAGTCAGAAAATGACTGTACGGGGTTGTTGGATTTTGATGCCAAAGGAAAGTAGATCTGGACGTCATCAGCATAACAATGAAAAGAAAGATTATGGTTCCTGAAAATTGACCCTAATGGTAACATATATAGAAGAAAAAGAATAGGTCCAAGAATGGAGCCTTGGGGAACCCCAGAACTCAAAGGGGCTGAAGATGAGGTGAATTTACCTGGCTGCACAGAAAAGCTCCAATCGGTCAAATAAGACTGGAACCATGAGAGAGCAGATCCTGCAATGCCCACCCACTGCTCTAGTCGCGCTAAAAGAATCCCATGGTCCACAGTGTCAAAGGCAGCTGTAAGATCAAGGAGCACTAGCATAGCAGGATTTCCTGTGTCAGCAGTCACCATTAAATCATTAAAAACTCTCAACAGTGCTGTCTCGGTGCTATGAAAAGGCTTGAAGCCAGATTGAAACTTCTCATATATATCATTGGCCACTAAGAATGACTGAATTTGGATAAAAACAACTTTCTCTAAAATTTTTGATAGAAATGGCAATTTAGAGATAGGCCTAAAGTTGGACCGCACAGAGGGATCTAAATTTTTCTTTTTGACCAGAGGTTGTACAACAGCATGTTTAAAAGCATAATATGTATAAGAACTATGATTTTCAAATGTAAAATCCATTAATGTTTGATTGTAAAACAATCACAGTCGGGTGTGGGTGAAGATCTCCATACAAATAACAAAAAAACATGAACTCAGCTAGATGTAGAGAAAATTAACCTTTACTACAGGGCTGCAGGTAGTGGTAGAATTACCCAAGAAATTAAATACAAAGACTAGTGAGTAAAGAAGAACAAGAGGATATATAAAACAAATGCAGTAATCACAAATATATAACATTTGGTCATTAGAAGCCATATGGTGATGTGTTGAGTATTAAGCAAAGCTTACTGGTGTGGATGCAAGAGCAGAGACTACACAGAACAAACATCAATAAAGCTACCACAAAATATAACAGAGAACAAAATCATTGAGCATAATATTATCAAGTCCAAAACCAAGAGAGATTACCAAAACATGAAAGAAATTAAAGCAACAGAAAATATTCACAGTGTGACAAAATCAACAAACCATTGTTTGTAAGGAAAGAAAACATTTCACTCAGATCAAAGGGTGGCTGGTAATAAAATACGTGGGGGGGAGGTCACACTAGAGGTCAAAGGTGACAACAATCCATCCAAGGTCACTTGCCTGCTGATGGATTTTTTAATCTGGCCAGTCTGATCTCATTTTCTCATGAAATTATAATTTTGTAAATCAATGACAGAATTTTATTTCCCTGTTGCCTTCTTCTTGTTGTCATCATCTGACACTTTCATTTGACAATTCCGTCTGCACATCTAAGCAGCCAATGATGTGACTTTGATTGGCATCATTAATTAATCTGATTGTATGAAGAATGGCACAAAAAGCGCTGATCGGTTATGGGAGCAGAGAGCTGGTCCCCGAGGACAATCTTTAAGTAACCAATTGGAGACCAGCATGGAGTCACATGGAAGTCAACACTTTAAAATAACACATACACATTGGCCAGTATCCCTCGCCATTGCAAAATACATATTTAAACTTGCACAAAACAAATTACCTCAAATCCAAATAGAAATGGCAATGCAAAATAAATCAAACGTCAGACATATTTAGTGAGAACAAATGTGATTTCTTTTTATTTTGTAATTCATGTTTACTGTATTGACACATTTTTCTGCATTTTTGATGAGGGCAGTGCCACAGTGCACACTGTTGACAAGCCACCTCTGCTCAGATCTATAAAACTGAATATACTGGCTCAAAAATACTTGTTTTCTACTGCTGCAAACAGCACAATGTTCCTTCATCTATTTTATTCGTTGATCACATTGCATGCCCTAAACAATGGCTTGATTTCAGTATGTCCATACCAACAGAATGAACACATGCCTAAATTAAGTAAAAGCAATTGGTAACCATGTTTATTAAAAGATACAATCACACAGTAATGTATAGTTCAAAACAACTGTGAACTGGATCAGTCATCACAAAGGTCATAGATCATATTCTTAAAGGCCGAAGGCTTTAACTGCAGCAAACGTCATCTGTCTTTCTGATGTTTTCTTTGTTTCGTTGTTCCTAGTTTTCATCATGGTGAAAATGATGGCAGTATATATCCTTCTGTCTTGCTTTCTCTAAAGTAAAAAAAATAAGAGATAACGCAAATACAAATTAATGAAACTCATTTGTTACTTAAAATGTATCAAAACATTTGTTAAAAGGAGTCAGAATACTTTACCTGATCACAGTTTTCCTCCACCTCACCAAACTCTGGATATGAAACGTAGACAAATAAATAAAGATGCAACAGTTTACAATCAGATGTATGAGAAAAGCATTTTGAATTACCTTGACGATGTCCACATTTGATCCTGTTGATTGAGCATATGAGGAGAGCCATACAAATCAGACTTATGGCTAAGGCAGCAGACAGTGAATAATGAATTATTAAAGCCTCTGGTGACCCAAAACTGGATTCTGGAACATTATAGAAGAACAAAAATAATAAACATTAAAAATGTTAACATTTTTATTCATCTTGGCTTGGCTATCATCTGTCTTAGAATAAAGATCTAATCTTTATTGTATTACACACTGAAGGTATTTCATTTATAAATATTTTTTTTATATTTACCATGAATTTCCAGGTTAGTTCCATTTCCGAAGAGTATCTGTCCACATGTGGCCACAGCACAGTAATATGTCCCAGCATCAGAGGAGCTGATCTTCTTAGAGAAATTATAAATGCATCTCTTCGTAGAGAAGGAGCCCTCCTCACAATTTTTTGATATTTTTCCATCCATGTAAATGAGATCTGGTAAAGACTTGTCTGAGCTGGCTCTGAACCAGAACACACTGGGTTCTCCTGAACATGCTGGGTTCTCAGAGTCAAAGAGGATTGAACACTGCAGAGTCTCTGAGTCTTTTGCATGGGCAGGATCAGATAATGTTGACTCCTGAACAACAGTGTAGCTCAATGTCCTTTGGGAGTTTCCTGTGAAGAAATCAAATAATAAAACAACTGAGGTCTTCCATCCTGAATGAAGCTAAAAGTTGTCTTGAAGATGTTTATTTTATTTCTTATTTGTTACAAACTGAGGAATCTTTTTCATTAATTGATATCTAATTTTGAAAAGGTGGATTTATGTCATGGTTTTGTGTTTATTTTTTCATTCCTGGCTGCACAGTGGCGCAGTGGGTAGCACTGTTGCCTTGCATCACAAAGGTTCAGGGTTCAAATCCAACCCTGGGTCTTTCAGCATGGAGTTTGCATGTTCTCCCTGTGAGTGTGTGCATGAATGGTTGTTTGTCCTGTCTGTCTATGTGTTGCCCTGCGACAGACTGGTGACCTGTCCAGGCTGTACCTCGCCTGATGAACGCTGGAGATAGGCACCTGCAACCCCATGAGAGATTAAGCGGGTCAGAATAGGATAGATGTTTCATTCCTCTCTTCCATCAGGCACCAGTAATTTTTCTATTACCTCAGTCACCTTCCAGTCACCAGCCAATCAGTGCTGTCACATCCTAGCTACCACTCTACACTAGATCAGCTCCACCTGCTGCCACTAATTAGAGTCAATTATGCCCGCCTGTCACTCTCCCTATTTCTACCTGCCTCACTTACTGCCAGAATGTCTCAACTTGCTACCTGCCTGCATATGTTGTTAGCACAGGCAGCGTTCCTTGGTTGCTTCTGTGTTTCCCTGGCTCCAGTCCTCACTCTATCCCGCTAGTTCATCAGCTAGTGTTTGTGTGCACCATTTGGAAGGGAGGATTCCTGAGGGATTCTGTTGTTTGCTCTGCTTACACTGGAGAAACATTGTATGGGTTATGTCAAGGTTCTGCCTACGGCTTCTGGTCATTCTGAGTACATCTGTGAGTTCCTGTCCAGACTGGTTCTGTCTGCCTGCCTCATCATTTCAATAAACTTTTAAAAAAATCTAACTCTGTGTTGGTTGAATATTGAATTTGTACTTGTAAACATCCATCCATCCATTTTCCAACCCGCTTAATCCCTCATGGGGTCGCGGGGGTTGCTGGTGCCTATCTCCAGCGTTTACCGGGCAAGAGGCGGGGTACACCCTGGACAGGTCGCCAGTCTGTTACTTGTAAACATTACAATTTAATTATTTTTAACACGTTTTTAGGCTAAAGCTTGTCTCTACAGTTAAACATGACACGATTTATTCTCCTGGCAGATTTAGATTTAAAATAATTTTCCTTCAAGCAAGAAGTTTCTTTTTTCATAAGAAATGAACCTGTCAAGACAAATGTAATGAAAATGCTATTGTTTGACTTTTTATTTTATTTTTTAGTTCAGATGTTATGACTTGCTGAAATCAGACTATGTTATGTCCTTATTTTACTGTATTAATGGACTTTGTGTGGAATACTCTCTGCTTTTCCACTCTAAAGGTCATCTCTCAGACCTTGTTTCATACAGAATCCCATAAGTCTGTTCTCACAATAACTAGGAGAAAAACTAGTTCTTACAGTCAGTCCTACAAATATTTTTCCACTCTCCTGTCCTTGAATATAAAAAACAGGTGCCAACTCTGTAAGCCAGAGCAATATTTAGACTGTGTATTGCTCTTTTCCAAAATGATTTAATAAACCTGCTTGGATAATCTTATTTTTTCCATCACAAAAAACTTTTTTGCCCATCAGCTTTATGCATGTTTCCACTAATATTTTGACAATTTGGTCATGAACTCCAAAGCTTTACATTTGGAAAGCCTTATGGCCATTACCTTAATCTTTAGCTTCTTCTTCCAATTTCTATTTGCTTGAACTCAAGACTAAGGTTGTGCCATTCCAAAACGTCAATATTACTTCCAAACAGAATCAAATTGTTGGTCAAATTTCAACATTACATTAAACTTAAATCTACCAGGTGGATAAATAATTTGAAGCTTAAGTGTAGGTTTTAAAAGGGTACCATGATAGAATAGATTACATCCATTCTCATTAAGAATTTATTCTTAATTCATGGTTACACCTTTCAAAAGTATTTTGACAAAACAAATCACTATAGAAAATAACCCTATTATTTAACAATGTTTATGGGTACTATGGCAGTTCATAACCTGGAATCTTCCTAAAATCTAAAAGGCTGTTGGTAACTTTGTTAAAATTAGATATCAGTTTTGATATATTTTTTTTCTGTAAATATCTTAATAATATGCCAGGACCAAATAAGATGAGTAGCATAACGGGATATTAATAAGTCGCAATTGAAAAAGTTAGTCAAATATTCATTTTTTTAAATGGCTGTGATGACTGTTTTATAAATTGCATGTGTAAGAAAACAAACCATGATAGATTAAATTAGGACTTTTTTGGTATCTAAGAGAACACTCTGTAAGAAAATTGTAAATATTCAAATCTATTTTGTACTAAACATGTTTCATATTATTTAGACCTTGATATATAAGAATTTAAACAATCTTCCTAACAAGAATGTGTTTTACTATTTTATCTGCCGCTTGAATAAGTGAGCCTTCCCGGGGCAAGTGAGAGACTCCTTGACCATTTTACCCAAATCCAAACTTTGAGCATCAGAGAAATACCCACAAAATGAGATGGTTAGATAATTACCTTTCAGTGCCAAATACGTCCCAGTAAACGTAGATTCAGTCATGTACATATGACCACAGTGATACATTCCCTCATCTTGTTTGTTTGTTGACGAAATGATCAAGCTGCTTTTGTTGCCATCATATGTTATATTGAATCTTGAGAATGAAAATCCCGGTCCATAGGTGGACGGCATACTGTTACGCAGCATTGTAATTAATTTCAAAGTGTTTCCTGCACTCTGCTTGTACCAGTGAACCCATGTCACATCCTGAAATTTCTCAGTCAAGGCACATGTCAGAGTCACAGGTTCCCCAAGCTGGACTGTGACGACAGGAACTGAAGTGTCTGCAGTACATAAAAAGCAACATGGAGAAACAATATAGAGTAGTTGAAAAAAATCAGACATGAATAAAATTATTGGATAACACTAATTTATGTTTTATTTGATGTAAATACTACTTACATCCCTGATGAAGAAGAAAGAGTATAACCCATAGCAGAGTCATGTTGACACTGTCTTCATGAGGACACCTAATGCCTAAGAAACAGAGAGAGGTGTGGTGATCCACAATGACAAATGTATCTGATTGGTTGCCTCAGAATATACTCTCATTGTGGCTTGCTGCCACAGTGAGGCTCTTTTAGCGTCACAAAATTCAACTAACATTTTGCTTTTCTCCTATTTGATCCAAATGAGTGCTTGATCACTTATTTCATTATGGCAAATAAACTGCAATCAGGGGTTTTGTACAATGCATCGTACTGCATTAATAAAGACCAGAAGAATAATACTTGTGCTTTTTATCATCATTTGGCTTTTACTCCATCCCAACCATCTGGTCAGAGTTTTTTTTTCCATGAGCTGCACCAATATAAACATAGCTTTTTTCATTGAAGAGGTCACTTGGTGGAGCTGCTGGTGGTGCTCTTCTGGCTGTGAAGATGTTCAGGCTTCATGCTGCTTAGAAAGTTGAAGCATGTGAAGAAGCTGAGCTTAGCTCTCGAGCCCGTTTAAATGGTCTGCACTTAACTGCAAGATATTCCAGGTAAAGTGAGCAGAAGAATCAGACGACTTTGGACAAAGTGCATCAGGAGTTGTGGATATAAATTGAAAGAGCTCCTCCTTTGCTTTGATTCACATCCACCATTCGATCTGCCCTAAATAGCGCGCGTTGCTCCTGAGACCAGAGACATTGTCCAAAAAAAAAAATAAAAATAAAAAATAACTTGACGGTTGCACAGTTGCACACCTGAATCAAATAATCAGGTCATTGGCAGGACTCTGGGGGACTTGACTGCATGCTGAGATGGTAATTCAGCCACTTGATTCAGACGTGTTGGACCAGGGTCACGACCAAAAGTTGCAGGACACCAGACTGCGTGAAGCAGATTTGACACTAGAGGTCAAAGATGACAGGAATCCATCCAAGGTCACATGTCGGCTGATGGATTTTTTAATTTTGCCTGTCTGTTCTAAATAAATTTTCTCATGAAATTATAATTTTGTAAATGAAAAACAGAATTTTCTTTTGTTGTTGCCTTCTTCTTGTTGTCGTCTGACACTTTCATTTGACATTCCCGTCTGCACATCTAAGCAGCCAACGATGTGACTTTGATTGGCATCATGAATTAATCTGATTGTATGAAGAATGGCACAAACAGCGCTGATCAGTTATGGGAGCAGAGAGCTGGGCCCCAAGGACAATCTTTAAGTAACCAATTGGAGACCAGCATGGAGTCACATGGATGTCAAAACTTTAAAATCACACATACACATCTGGCCAGTATCCCTTGACCTTTACAAAATACAAATTTAAACTTGCACAATAAAAAAAAACTTACCTCAAATCGAAATGGCAATGCTAAAAAAATCAAACGTCAGACATATTTAATGATAACAAATGTGATCATTTCCTTTTATTTCATAATTCATGTTTACTGTATTGACACATTTTTCTGCAATTTTATTGAGAGCAATGCCACAGTGCACGCCGTTGACAAGGCACCTCTGTTCTGGGGCCCGTTCTTCGTACGTCGCTAACTCAGTTAGCTGGATTGGATTGTTGCCGGTTTGGCATGATCTTGAATCGTTTGATTCTTTGAAACTTATCCTGGACTTGCTGTCATAGCAACATGTGCGCCAGCTTACCCCAGCTCACGAGCAGGCTTATTTCATGTAAACAGAATTAGATCGCAGCTTTATAAGCGGAGGAGATAGGGAAGTCTGTCTTGTTCATTGTTACGACAGCAACCTGTTGCCGAAGGTGCAAGAATAATTTCAGAGCTTTTCGAATTAATCGCATATTGCGCAATAGACAGAATCCTTTAGCGCAGTGCGACAGTGTAATTGTAGAGAGATTTTTCTTGGTGGCTGTTATAAACAGACACATAATTTAACAGTGGCTTTTAAGGAGGAAAAAGTGGTGTTAGAGCCATAAATAGAAAATATTTAAAGGTATACTATGCAACCGGGGTTGATTTTCCAGCGAGGCTCCCCCCAGAGGGCGAAAGTAAAAGTGCACTGTCGTAAAGATGCTCAGCTGTTCTGGTTTCTCCTCAAGCCAGGCGCGGTTGTTTTGAGCTTAGCAGACAGGCGAACGCAACGAAAAGTGAAAAAAACGGCAGTACAAACAATGACTAACACAGTGAAGGTATGAACATCAAGCTTCCCGCAGCGCTATCTTGGCGAGGCGGCCACCGCCGCCGCCGCCTCGCCAAGCCGCCGCCTCGCCAAGCCGCCGCCTCGCCAAGCCGCCGCCTCGCCAAGCCGCCGCCTCGCCAGTTTTATTATTATTATTATTATTTTTTTTTTTTTTTTTTTTTTTTTTTTTTATGTTGGCGAAACGCTACCGCCACCGCCTTGCCAAGCCACGGCCGCCGCGGTAGCGTCTCGCCAACATAAAAAAAATAATAATAATAAAACTCGATATGCTTGCATGTTTATTTGACGTTAACACGCGGTTCTTTGTTGTTGCTTTCGCGCGTGCATATAGTGAATGGCAGGGCAAAAACACATGGAGTTCTCGGCGTAAAGCGAGACTTCTGTGTGTGCGGGCCGTGAGCTCTTGCAATTGCAAGTGCGGTATTTCCCCCACAGACCCCCAGGGCGGCCGAGAAAACCTTTGTTCGACCTGAAATGACTCATCTAATCATCCAAAACGGTATGGAACACATTAATTAACTGAAAATGTTGCATAGTATGCCTTTAAGTTATTTGTATGATGGTTTGCTTATTTTTATCATAATAAGTAAGAAGATTTGTTCAGGCCATTTTATTCTGAAGTTTAGTTTTACTTTGAAAGGCTTGCTTCCTGTCAAGCCGTATATTGTATTAGAAAAAACTATGGATGGATTATCTAGACACGGAGCAATACAGTTTTACCGTGTAAACTGTGTATGACTTGGAAAAGGAAAAACTTCCTTTTATTATAGTTTGCACGTGTCCTTTACTTCCAGTGTCTAAGGAATGACACCGATATTGGATCTGTTGCCATAACAAGTGGCTTTTTAAAATACAGTATAATAATTAAAGGCTACCATTTTGTAGAATATTCTTCACTTTGTCCCCATGTTCTAGTGGGTCCTGTGGAGGCTATGACATAAAAGAACAAAGTAAATATAAAATTATTAAAAAGCAAAAATTTATACTGTAGAAAGTGATAGAAACATGGACAGTATTTACGCATTAATTTGTCTGCTACTTATTGCCAGCCCTCTCTCCTTGCTTTAAGAGATTTTGAGGTGTTCCCTCTCGTTTTAATTAATGACTCAAATTCGGCATAACCTTCCATTAAAAGCTCATGTTCTGCTTGGGAGAAAAACTGTGGGCGTTCTTTGGCCATGCTAAACAGCCAATAGCAGCGTTGCTGATCAATGTTTCTACTATCGATACATTTCCCCTTTTAAACTAACGCATGAACGCGCAGTTATCTCAGATAACTCAACCAGCCATACTAATCATAAACAACAGGTGTGTTTGAAGAACCCAATTAGCCGGATCATGATTAGTCGGATGAAATCATCTTGGATGTCTCATTTGATTTCGGATGTTTTAAGCAACGTACGAAGAACAGACCCCAGATCTATGAAACAGAATATACTGACTAAAAGGTATTTGTTTTATACTGCTGCATTTTATACTGCTGCATCATCTATTTCATTCGTTGATCACATTGTATAGCCTCAACAATGGCTTGATTTCAGAGTTTTTCTACTCTTGATGGCTCCCGCATTCATATTTTCATCGCCCTATTACTCCTACTTAGAGACGCTATGTTTTTCAGCTTAAACAGAATAAAATATATTAGGATATATTTTAATAAAATTTAATTCTTACAAAGTCAAAATGTTATCTGTACAGTTTACAGAGCAACAATTCGTCCAAGAAAAGGTCTAGATTTTATAAGATTAACATGAGCAATTAATGTGAAATCTTCCTTCCCTTATCTAAAAAGTATATATTTTATTCTCACATTTCATTGCACTTTGCATGAATGGGAATAAACATTAGAAGGAATATGTATATTAAACAATAAGAGTCACTAATCATTTATGGCAGAAGCTCACAAATTATATTGATGACAGAGATGGATGAATGCTAAAGACTCTTCTTTGCACTTTAGCTTTATTCTCTGCTGTGTACCCCCAGGGCCACTTAATATTGTCAGAGAAAATAAGACAATGAAAATACTAAACCACTCCGGTACCTTCTATTGACAAATAAGTCCCGGTCCAAGTAGATTTAGTCCAGTCCATATGAGCACAGTGATACATTCCTTCATCTTGTAGAACTGTCTTCAGGATGGTTAGATTGCTGAATTTGTCATCATTTGTCGCTTTTATTCTTGAGACTGAGACGTCCGGATTATACACTGGCGTTATGGTTTTCTGCTGCATCACAATTAATTTTAAAGTATCTCCTGTACTCTGTTTGTACCAGTGAAGCCAAGTGGTGCTCTTAAATTTATCCGAAAAAGCACAAGACAGAGTCACAGCACCACCAGGTTGAACTGTGACCACAGGGACCAAAGAATCTGCATGATTTAATGAAAAAGATAATGAGCAACATTTTTTTTAAATTAATAGCTCTCCATGCAGTTGTGTAACTGATAAAATATGCTACTTACGCCCTTGGTGAAGAAGGAAAAGTGTAGCCCATAACAGAAACATGTTCACACTGACTTCATTGATACACTTGATTTTTAAGTAGGAGGTGGAAGGTGTCGGATTCAGACAGTCTAATGCTGATTGGCTAGGTTAGCATATACAATCAAAGTGCACTTCCTGCCACAGTAAAGGTTAAACTGTGGTTTGTTTTACTTGTTCAGTACCTGACATATAATTAACCTGACCACTTATTCATTAGTTAAACTCAGACTCAAACACACAGTTTCCAATAATAAATAGGCCTGGACATATTATAATGAAAAAAGGAAATTTCAAATGAAAATCCGAATCAAATCAACTTTAATTGCCAAATTTGTCACACAAACAGGGAATTTGACGTCACTTTGCTTTAAATGTATAAAAAAGGAAATATATATTTATGTATTTAGTCTAACAAAAAAGATCAAAGTCTCGTGTGGGTGAAGGGGATTTACATAGAAAGACTCATCTAGATGCAAAGAAAATTAACTTTCAGTGAGGGCAGCAGGAAGTGGGAGGACCCAAGTCATTAAATACACAGAACAGAACTCAAATAAAGTGGACAAATGAGAATATCAATAACATTTGGTAAGAAGAAACCAAGAGCTGATGTGTTGGGTAAAAAGCAAAGCTTACTGATGTGGATGCAGAAACAGACACTGCACAAAACAAACATCAGATAAAGCTACCATAAAATGGCTGATACATACAGTAAACTATAACAGAAAATGAAATCAATCAATATAATTGTTAAGACCAAAACCAGTAGAGATTAAAAAACATGACAGAAATAAAAGAAACAGACAACATATTGTTAATTAATCTTCTTATATGAAGAATGGCACAAAAAGCGTTGATTGGCTATGGGAGCAGAGAGCTGGGTCCCGAGGAGAATCTTTAAAGGTATACTATGCAACTGGGGTTGATTTTCCAGCGAGGCTCCCCCCAGAGGGCGAAAGTAAAAGTGCACTATCGTAAAGATGCTCAGCTGTTCTGGTTCCTCCGTCAAGCCAGGCGCGGTTGTTTTGAGCTTAGCAGACAGGTGAACGCAACGAAAAGTGGAAAAAACGGCAGTACAAACAATGACTAACACAGTGAAGGTATGAACATCAGGCTTCCCGCAGCGCTATCTTGGCGAGGCGGTCGCCGCCGCCGCCTCGCCAAGCCGCGACCGCCGCCGCCGCCTCGCCAGTTTTATTATTATTATTATTATTATTATTATTATTATTATTATTATTATTTTATTATTATTTTATTTTTTTTATGTTGGCGAGACGCCACCGCCTCGCCAAGCCGCGGCCGCCGCGGTAGCGTCTCGCCAACATAAAAAAAAAAAAAAAAAAAAAAAAAAAAAAAAAGATTATAATAATAATAATAATAGAACTCGAAATGCTTGCATGTTTATTTGACGTTAACACGCGGTTCTTTGTTGTTGCTTTCGCGCGTGCATATAGTAAATGGCAGGGCAAAAACACATGGAGTTCTCGCGGTAAAGCGAGACTTCTGTGTGTGCGGGCCGTATTTCCCCCACAGACCCCCAGGGCGGCCGAGAAAACCTTTGTTCGACCTGAAATGACTCATTTAATCATCCAAATCGGTATGGAACACATTAATTAACTGAAAAATGTTGCATAGTATGCCTTTAAGTAACTAATTGGAGACCAGCTAGGAGTCACATGGAAGCGAGCAATTTAAAAGTACAGATACACACTCATCTGGCTGCCGTCACTCGCCATTATAAAATACAACCTTAGACTTACACAAAAACAAAAACTCAAATAAGTCCGGAATGGAATGAGAATGCTGAAAAATCATGTCAGACACATTTTAGAGAACAGATGTGATAATTCCTTTTGTTTTTTTAAATTAGTTAACTGTGCATCGGTGCGCTTCATATCCACAACCCACCAGTGTTCCGGTCTACCGACCCAAAAGAACATTCTTTTATTTACTACTAAAGATAGTATAACGTTCCATCACATCTATGTCGTCCGTTGATCACATTGTGTGTCCTCAACAGAAAGAAGTGTATCTAAATTAATAAATGCAATTGGTAATCATGTTTATTAAAAGTGATCCGATACATCAAAGTACACTGTAATGTATAGTTCAACACAACCTTGTACTGGATCAGTCAGCAAAAAGGTCATAGAGCATTTTCTTAACGGCTGAAGTTTTTTTACTGCAGCAAACAACATTGTTTTCTTTGTTTCATTGATGTCAGTTTTCATCCTGGTGAAAATGATGATAGAATACATCCTTCTGTCTTCCTTTTACTAAAGTTAAAAAATAATCCATACGGCAAGTAATTGATGGAACTCATTTGTTACTTAAAATATATCAAAACATTTTGTGTCAGGCTTTTGTTTTCATTCAACAGTCACCTTTGAGCCTTCTCTAAAGAAGAGCAAAGCCTGAAGCACAGGAACAAAGGCCATCTCTTAAAGAGTTTACAGTATCTTTTACACATATCGCATTTCATAAAACCTCTGTGTTCATTTTAACACGGGAAAATTTGTTCTGGTTTACCTGTGGTAACCACAAACTACTTTCCATCTGAAAAAGTGAAAATCAGCCAAGTGTTTAAGGAAAGACATTCCTGTTCAAGCCCACTTATATAAACCATTGATATATGATACGTCCCTATTATTAAGGGCTTTATAACTCAAACAATAATTTTACTTTTTTTTTTACTGCTTAATGTTTTGCCAGGGGTCTGATCTGTAAAATAATCAAACTTAAGACAGTATATGTTTTTTTTCTTTTTACAGATTAGTTTGATCAGTATCTGCCATCTTTAAAGTTTTTTTTTAAGAATGATAGGCATGGTTATCAAAACAATATGTAGGCCATTCAACTGAAACGTTTGATGCTTAAAACAACATTCATTAATTTGCTCTTTATTTTAAGTACATTTTTGTTAACATTAGAGAAACATTCAAAAAGGGGTTTATTTCTAACACAAGAAAAGCATTTATTTTTTTAAACGACTATACTTGGGGCAATTTTTCCAAAATGTAAAAACCTGGAGATATTTCTTTAAACTGATATAGTCAAAGTACTTAACCTAGGAACATATTCACCATATGTAGCTTTGCACACTGTTTCATCTCTCAAAGTTTAAATGAAACTCAAGTGTTTCTGGATTTAAATAATTTACATTGTCAGCTTCGTTGTGACATGAGCCTAAATTAAATCATATTATCCTTAACTTCCGAATACACACTTTCTTCACTCTTCAGTTCTCTTTTCTTCTTGCTTCTTGGTGCTTTCCCTCCAGAGAAATTCAATGCAACATAATTCAGATCCTGCCCATTTCCAGTCTGTGGAGTAGAATTAAAAATTTGTTTATTTCAAATTAAGTTTGATGAAACCAGCTGTGTTGTTTATTATTACACTCAAACAACTGTAATTTAGTACTATTATTCACCTCATCTCTTGGTTGGCTAATATCTCTGTGCTGTAGTTGAGAAGAACTTTCTGCGTAGAAAGAACAAACACATGAATTGATCTAATAACCTTGATAGAATTCATAATGTAATGACTTCAAGATGTTTAGGTTAGTAAGTTACACTTACCACTACATAGAGTAGAGGCAGATCTTTTTGTTTGGCAGCAAACGAAAATGACATTCAAGATAATGGAAATAGCCAATAAGATTAATGTGATCACCAACACAATCCTTTCAGTATTTGGATTTATATCTAGAAAAATAAACATATAATTGCTTGAGAAAAGCATGAATTTTTATGACAACATAAACGATATAATATGCACAGTACCTTGATTGCTCTTTACCAGGTTTGTTCTATTTCCAAATAAGATATGTCCACATGTGGCCACAGCACAGTAATAAGTGCCAGCTTCAGAGTTCCTGACATCCTTAGAAAAGTTGTAACTACATTTATGTGGCTGGTCTGATGTCTTTTCACAATTGTCCGGTGTTCTTCCCTCGGTGTAGATCATTTCTGGATAGGATGTGTCTGATATGGCTCTGAACCAGAACACACTGGGTTCTCCTGAACAGGTTGGATTCTCAGAGTCAAAGAGGACTGAACACTGCAGGGTCTCTGACTCTTTTGGACTGGCAGGATCAGATAATGTTGACTCCTGAACAACAGTGTAGCTCAATGTCCTTTGGGAGTTTTCTGTGAAGAAATGAAAGAACAAAGCAACTGAGGCCTTCCATCTTGAATGAAGCTGAAAGTTGTCTTTTAAGATGTTTTTTTTTTAATTTCTGATTTGTTACAAACTGAGGAAACCTTTTCATTAATTGAGTCTGTATTTCGAAAAAGTGTATTTATGTCATGGATTTGGGTTTTTGTGGGGGTGTTTTTACCTTTCTGGACTATTTATTGTTTCATTCCTCTCTTTCATCGGGCACCAGTAATTTTCCTATTACCTCAGTCACCTCCCAGCCACCAGCCAATCAGTGCTGTCACATCCTAGCTACCACTCTACACTAGATCAGCTCCACCTGCTGCCACTAATTAGAGTCAATTATGTCCACCTGTCACTCTCCCTATTTCTACCTGCCTCACTCATCCACTTGGGGCCAGAATGTCTCAGAAGCAACCAAGGAGCACTGCCTGTGCTAACAACACATGTAGGTTGCGAGATGTGTTTCCCTGGCTCCAGTCCTCACTCTGCCCTGCTAGTTCATCAGCTAGTGTTTGTGTGCGCCACTTGGAAGGGAGGATTCCTGAGGGATTCTGTTGTTTGCTCTGCTTACGCTGGAGAAACATTGTGTTTTTTGTTTTTTCTCAAGGTTCTGCCTCTGGCTTCTGGTCATTCTGAGTACATCTGCGAGTTCCTGTCTAAACTGGTTCTGTTTGCCTGCCTCATCATCCACTACTCATCATTTTCTTATTTTTATAATAACTAGGAAAAAACTAGTTCTTACAGTCAGTCCTGCAAATATTTTGCACCCCTCCTGTTTTTGCATATGAAAGACAAGTGCCAACTCTGTAAGCCAGAGCAATACTTAGATTATCTGTGTATTGCTCTTTTCCAAAATTATTTAATAAACCTGCTTGGATATTCTTGTTTTTTCCATCCCAATAATCAATGGAAAAATCTTTATCAGCAAGGAAGTAAGAGCAGCAAAACCCTTCTCTTAATTGCTCAACAGCTTTGTATGCATGTTTCCACAAATATTTTGATTAATTGCATTTGGTCATGAACTCCAAAGCTTTACATTTGGAAAACCTCTTGGCCATCACTTTAATCTTTAGCTTCCTTGACAAACTACTATTTGTTCGAACTCAAGATTAAGGTTGTGCCACTCCAAAATGTTAATATTCTAAACAGAATAAAATTGTTGGTCAAATTTCAACATTACGTTAAACCTAAATCTACCAGGTGGATAAATAATTTGAAGCTTAAGTGTAGGTTTTAAAAGGGTACGATCTAAGAATAGATGACATCCATGATGACATGCATTTTTAAAAATGTATCCTTCATGGTTACACCTTTCCAAAGTATTTTGACAAAACAAATGACTATAGAAAATAATCCTATTATTTAACAATGTTTATGCGTACTATTGCAGTTCATAACCTGGAATCTTCCTAAAATCTATAAGGCTGTTTATGTTCAAATTAGTTTTGATATAATTTTTCTCTGTAAATATCTTAATATTCTGCTAGGAACAAATAAGAAGAATAACATAACGGGATATCAATAAGTTACAATTGCAAAAATGTTATTCAAATGTCAGTTTTTGAAATGGCTATGATGTCTTTTTTGTGTGCCTTTTTTGTGTCCTGTCTGGCAATGTAGCAAGAATTGTTGTCTTATTGCCAAAAAGAGCCCAACAGATTTTATTTTCACAAGCGGAGCCTTATTGCTTTCGCCATAATGATCCGCTTTGATCCTGCATGCAAGAAGCTTTATTACAATTTATGCAGGGAACATTTCATGTTACATGGATGCTGAAACAAGAAGGTAAAAGAAGGAAAAAAAGGAGAAAATATGAAAGAAAAATACAGGTACAAACAAGCAACACCTTTATACCATCACTGAAGAATATACGGTATTATTTCATACAGAATGTATAAAGTGACAGCTGAAGATGATAATAGGGGTTTTCTGTATAAAAGATGTATAGAAGTCTGTACGTACCTGGATCCAAGCACCTGTAGGTGTTTGTGAGAGTGCACTTGTGTACGTAAGATCTATCCATGAGAAAAATGAGCAATAGTGGTTGTGAAAAGCCAAAAGACCTGCCCGCAGAGCAACGAGGCAGACGCTAGGGGAACCAAAACCACAGATGCCTGAATGGGCCTTCAGAGCAAAGGAATCCAAGAGGGACCAACACAGGGACTCTGCCTCCCCCACCTAAGGGAAGAGCAGAGAGGAGCCCCAGAAACACCCCCCCCCCCCCCCCAACAGCCACAATGCTGAAGTCCCCGGGAGCGCCGGAGCAGATCCAGCCATGAGCCCCAGGGACCTGGGGCCCCAGAAGCAACCCCCCCCGGCGGGGGCCCCAACCAAGCCACGGGGGGCCAGGCCCCATGGCTATGGCTGGCAGAAGTGCTAGCCACAGTCCCAGCCGATCCCCCTGACCCAACGTCCACCACCAGCCAAGACCCCAGAATTGCTGTGATGTCTGTTTTTATATATTTTATATGTAAGAAAACAAATCACAATAGATTAAGTTAGAAACGTTTTTGGAATCTAAGAGAACACACTCTGTAGGAAAAGCCATCCTGAGGCAAGTGAGAGACTCCTTACCCATTTTACCTAAATCCAAACTTTGAGCATCAGAGAAATACCCACAAAATGAAATGGTTAATTACCTTTCAGTGCCAAATACGTCCCAGTAAACGTAGATTCAGTCCAGTCCATATGACCACAGTGATACATTCCCTCATCTTGTTTGATTGTTGCCAAAATGATCAAGCTGCTTTTGTTGCCATCATGTGTTATTTTGAATCTTGAGCTTGAAAATCCCGGTCCGTAGGTGGACGGCATTTTGTTACGCAGCATTGCAATTAATTTCAGAGTGTTTCCCGCACTCTGCTTGTACCAGTGAACCCATGTCACAGCCTGAAATTTCTCAGTCAAGGCACATGTCAGAGTCACAGGTTCCCCAAGCTGGACTGTGACGACAGGAACTGAAGTGTCTGCGGTACATAAAAAGCAACATGGGGAAACAATAAAGAGTAGTTGAAAAAAATCAGACATGAATAAAATTATTGGATAACACTAATTATGTTTTACTTCATGTAAATACTACTTACATCCCTGATGAAGAAGAAAGAGTATAACCCATAGCAGAGTCATGTTGACACTGTCTTCATGAGGACACTTAATGCCTAAGAAACTGAGAGAGGTGTGGTGATCCACAATGACAAATGTATCTGATTGGTTGCCTCAGAATATACTCTCAAAGGGGGCTTGCCGCCACAATGAGGCTCTTTTAGCGTCACAAAATTCAACTAACTTTTTGCTTTTCTCCTATTTGACCCAAATGAGCACATAATCACTTCTTTCATCAAGGCAAATAAACTGCAATCAAGGTTTTTTTTACAATGCATCGTACTGCATTGATGAAGACCAGAAGAATAATACTTGTGCTTTTTATAATCACTTGGCTTTTACTCTATCTCAACCAGCTGGATAGAGTTTTTTCTTTATCCATGAGCTGCACCAATATAAACAGCTGCAACATTTTCCTAAAAATCCAAATAATAATCATGGCAGAGTCTAGTTAAATGATCCTATTGCTGAATATGCTTTTGGGTGAGCAGTCTTCTTGTCTAGGTACTTGACATTTCTAAAGCTATAAAAATCATTGCATCTGCTGCGCCCTGACACAACTAAAACCAATTCAGAGATAAAAACAGGTGCAGAGCTTCACGTTAAATGATTGTTATCAGGAACAAAGCAACTGTGATTGAACAGGAAATCCTTTCAAAAGCAGAAGTGGAAAATAACCAAATGGGGGTGACTAAATGAAATTATTTATACTGTATAACTTCCCATTCTTTCACAAATGTTTGTAGAAGCAGAACATCTAAATTCAAAGATTTGGATAAGTGAGCAAATATTTTTATATAGTGTTATTGTTGCTGTCTTTGCTGAAAGCCAAGGAGGATTTGTAGTGCACCATTCATATACAAGGTTATCTAAAGGATCATAGAGAAAGTAGAGGAAAGATGTTAAAATAACTAAAAATTATAATGTTTTCCTTAAGAAGAGAGCTTAACATGGCAAACACTTGAAAGGAAACAAGTGTTAATACAATTATTTATTTGTTTACAATTATTTTGTTCTGTATGAGCTGTGCTGGCCCTCTGGCCCACATTTAAAAGGGTTTCTGTACATCTCAGATTTTCCAATAGTTTGTTCAAGGGCTGAGGACAATAGAAACCTAATGCTACCTCCCCTTGTTTAGTTCTGGTCAGGGAGACACATATAGTGTCCAGGGTTTCCTCTAGGATTTATTTTTTTTTTAAAACCATGGTGGAGCTGAAACGTTACCCGTGAAGACAAATATCATATTAAGTATATTAACTACTGTCATTCAAATGCTACATACGTTAACATGAGGGTCATTTTCACAGGCTTGAACTAAGAATGAACCTTATATTTTTCAATTTCTTTCTACAGTACAGGCATATCGTCAAATGTTCGGTTCTAAATTTTTTAAATAGTTTTTAACAGACTCTTCTGACCATCAAACTAACCCAGATGATAAAATTGTTTGGCCAAAATCTGTTTAGCAACAGGTAAAATACTAAAATAAAAATAATAATAATAAAATAATTTAACTTTATTGATCTCAAAACTTTGAAGGAAGATACTGAGTAGTGTCGTGTAGACTGCTAATAATACCTTTGCCTGACATAACAGTGCTTCTAGAAGCTGCCCAGTTCGGCTTCTCTTCTACCTAAACCATTAAGCTGGCAGAGAAGCGGTCAAGTGCATCGAAGATGTTGTCTTTGAGACTTTTACCCACCATTCTGCTGAACTCCTGAACAATCTGAAACATAGTAAATAATGAATAACCGGATGAAAAATTATCCTCAATATACGATTTGGACAAAACAATATTATCCAATTTCTTATATCAACATTACTGAATTTAAATTGCATACAAAACAAAATGCTGGAAAGACGGGTGCAGGACCATCTTTGAAAATTTGATCACTAGCAGATCTCAAGCATAAACTCATTTAAAGTGGATCAAACATCAAAAAGAACACAAGGCATTTGAAATATTCATATAAGCTGACTTTCTGTGAAAAGAGCTTGCCATCTCTGTACCATCTGGTTGACTGTAGGTTTGTCTTGTCAAACAACTTCTTTTCTGAGAAGTGCAATATGACATTCATTTCTCTCTTTACAGTGGCTCCATTTGGCTTTTTTCGTCATTTCGTTAACCAAACCCTGGCAAGTTTCTTCCAGGTTTTGGTCATCCATTCTTAGTGGCTGTATTGGGATGGTAAGCATTTGTAGAATACCTTCCACGTTTATTTTTAAAATTGTGGGCATTATGTTTTACCCTTTTAAAGGAGCGATAAGTAATACCTGACACCTTGTGGCTCAAATCAGTACAACAGTTTGCCAATCACAACAATCTAATATTCCCTTTCTAAACGTTGTGAAACCCTTCTGAATTTTTACTAACACAGGATAGGTATATGATATTGTTTTCTGTTTCTGAGCCGCTTCTCTTACTGGCTTCCATGTTTGCAGGCTGCAGCTCTTTTGCCAAGATAAAATACCAAATGCTGCGCTCTGTGTTGGGAACCCTGGGAACTCTCATAAGATTGGCTCAGGAACCAGGAAGTAAACACGGGCTACACCCTGAACAGAAGTAGTTCCGGATCGTACCTCTAGAGTTGAAAGGAGAAAAACGTGGTGATGGAGAGGACCGATTGTTTTTAGGGAATGTTACTTCCATCCCAGGTTGTAGGTTGACTTTTCAGTAAATATCTTATTTATAGTTCCTTTAGAGAAGCTATGTTTTCAAATAGCGATGCTTGGGCCTTAAACGGAGCTATGGAAATGTGGACTGTAAGTCTGTTTTCTGATATCTTGCAGTTCAGGATATCCAGTGTCTCTTCAGTATGCCTTGGCACCACAACAAGCTCAACAATGTCTTTGAGAAGCATGAGAGCTTCCCAGGTACTATCACCTTCAGGGATAATATGGCCAATGAGAAATGGAAGGAGCCTTGATTGCGCTGATTTGGTGGAGTCAAGTTTATTTGTAAAGCACATGTCCACAGCAAAGTGGTTCAAAGTGTAAAGACTTGCTCTATGAGTCTAACCATCTCTCCTGTTGTCGCATAAGATCAGATAAGTTAACCATTGAGGTTAACCGTTAGTGATGGGTCACGCTCACAAGTATCAGCTCTGAGAGCCGATGCTTTGTAGTGAATCAGAAGAGCCAGCTACGACTGAGTGAGAGCCGACTCCTTGGCCTTGTTATCTTGATGAGCCATTTGTATTTGCCAACGTAAGTTAAAATAAGAGATTACAAATAATAATAGAGCCGTATGAAAGCTGAAAGAACCAGCTCTTCTTTGGGAACCGAGCTAAAATAGACGTACTTTTGTAGTTAATTAACAATTGTGCAAACTAGTACAGCCCAAGATCCACAATAACTGAACTCAAGTGTAAACCCAAGAAAACCTTGTTTCATAAAGTAAGATTATCCCAGGTTGAGACTCTGTGCAGTCACATCTCTTGTTTGTGAAACACTTGTATTTATCTCTCAAAATATGCACATCAATAATAAATTCACTTAGTAAGAACATAGTGGCCTGTGCTGGACTCAGATGTATTCACCAGCATAAAGACCTGAGTTGGGCTCTGAAAGCATAATGGTCTTTTGAAAGCATTTTAACTTTTTCATAAAAAAACGATTTTGTGAATTGCCTCACAGAGGACATTGACACCAGCCATAAATGGGTTCACAGACAAAAGTGCACATCTAGATATGTTTCTCTGCTGTAATTTTATCATTGGTTTGTTAAGTTAGTTGTTTACCATGAAACTGCCAACTAAAGGTTATGGCACCAAGATTTATACAGAAACGTTTCACCCACAAAAAGCAAAGCTACAACCCTGAGGTTCTCAAATCATACACTTCATGTTTAACGTGGTTATAGTCTGACCAGGCATGGACTTACCGTTATAGGAAAGTCGGAAACCACCTGGGGCCCTCCACCAGTAATGGGTCCCTCCAGCTGGTTGCCCACCACCCTAACAGTGCCATTGGATTATTTATGTTTGTTTGAAATAGAAAAAATATGACTTACAATCAAAATAATACCCAAAACCACAACACTGCTTTATTGACTTCTGCTCCCCTCCATTTACTAAAACAGACATTTCATCACATAAAACTTTGGAAATGCAGCGTGTCGCTTGAGTGAGCAGCGGGAGGGATCAGAAAGGAGAAAGAAGTTGAGCCTTCAAAACGGAGCTGAAAAGCTAAAAAACCACTGCCTACTGGTGTGTTGGTGGTTCCCGGTGTCTCCTGACTTGAGCTTAACAGGTTTGGTCTCTGAGCAGAGCTTGGCATCAGAAGGGCTGGGTACTTGGGTGTGTGCCGGCTCTTTTCCAGGTGGCTGCTTGGCAGAGCCTGGACACCTTGGCTCTGTTGGGCCTCTGCTGGGGTCGGTGTGCTCTCGGGTCTGTGGCTTCATGGCTGGAGTCGCTCTGGCATAGTTTGCTGCCAGTGGGACCTTTGGGCTCGTCACTACAGCTCCCCTGGAGGCTTCTGTAATGTGGCTACTGGGTGGTTCCCTTGTCTGCCACTGGTCCTGGGGTGGTTCTGTGGCTATCGAACATTTTTATGGAGAAACCTTATACACTTCAAGGGTCATGCATACAGTCAAAGGTGTTTGGATTCAGGTGCTTACAGATATACAGATATACTCTATATAGAGCTGTGGTTGTCACTAAATACACCTTGCATTATTTGTACCGTTTACCTTTCAGTACTGTTATGTGTTTGCTGTTAGTCGCTGTTTTTCTTTTTGTTTCTCTTTCTGCAGGTGTAGATGCAGATTTCAAGTGTTTTAATTTGTATTCTCTTTGTCCCTCTTCACATCCTCTATTATTTTCCCTTTTAAGAAGAAAGTATTTGTTAAATACCCAAATAGTTTTTTCTGATAAGATAGACTTTAATGATCTCACAGTGGACAAATTCATGTGTCACATCGGCTCAATAATCAAAAGAAGGTGTCAAAAGGAGGAAAAGGTGCATGAGGTATATACAGTGCGTCCACATATATACGGTGGATCGAGAAAAAAATAAAAAATAAAGCAGAGATTTAACATGACTTATGTACATTTAAGGTAACTTATATACATATGGACGTGACGTTGTACATTAAAGTGGTACCAGGTAAGAACAACAGTGAGGTAGTGAGATAACTATAACAGCTGAAGTCTCTTATTTAACAGGGTTATTGCACAGGGTATTAAACAGTAATTGCACATGAGGTATTGCACAAGTTATTGCAGTTATAGTGCAGCATTGTAAAGTCTGACGGCAGCAGGGATGAATGACCTGCGGTAGCGCTCCGTTTTACAAATAGGGTTTATAAGTCTGTCACTAAAGGAGCTGCTCAGCTGCTCTACAGTCTGGTGCAGGGGATGAAAGGTGTTGTTCATGATGGATGTAAGCTTGGACAACACCCTCCTCTCAAACAGCTCTGGATCTCACTAACATTTAGATGTATTCTGAAAAGATGATCAAGCCCCAAGATATAACTAGATTCAGTTCTCTTATTTAATAACAACCGACTCTTTTTCATTATATTCCATGTAATCCTGTGTTCAGCACCGTTCAGTCCAGGGCCATCGCATTGCCTCATGCATTAGCCAAACAGTGGGTTACAATGGAGAACCGGGCTTACTTGGGAACAACTGCAGAGCCAAGGGGAGGGTGCACTAATTGGTGTGAGTGGTGAAGAGGAACAGGTGGAAGCAGAGCAGCATTACCCAGGCTGAAGTTAACAGTAAAAAAACTGAATTCTGACTCTGAAGGGGCTGATTGTAAGCTACAGCTTATCACTTATATTCACCCTGCAAGATGTGAGGTGGAGGTTTACACAGTGAGCATCATCAGGGTCATCATGAGGAAAAGACAGCAGAGGGACTTTCATCTGAGCTACAGTTAAAACTATAACCTCTGACTATGATAGAAAACAGTAGAAACCCCTTCTGTGAGCTTCTAACTGGATTTTCATCATGATGTGAAAAATATATGGTTCTTACCTCTATATATTACAGCTAAATTGGGGCTGTAAAGTTTGTTCAATTTAGCTACATAATCCTTAGTTCAGTGAAAATCCAAGCATTCATTCCTAAAGTAGCTAAACACATTACAAAATTGACACATTAAACAAATTGCTTCTCATTCTTGCATCAGGCTTCATTCTACTTGTAGAAAGAAAACAATGTTGCTCAATAAACCAGGAAAATACAATGAATCTACTTGAGCCAGCAGGACATAGTAATGACTGTAAAAGTAAGCCTCCCTCTTCTGTTAAATTTGTTCTGTGCTGATAGTAAAAATGCAGCACTGGGTTGTTTCAAGATGCAGTATGAATGAAAATAAATAATTTCAATTAATCACAAATGTACCATTTAAGGTACTCAGGGCGAGACCATGGTCTCGGCTGGTCGCCGAGGCAAAAACTCGGGCGTGGGAAGAGTTCGGAGAGGCCATGGAGAAAGACTTCCGTACGGCTTCGAAGCGATTCTGGTCCACCATCCGGCGTCTCAGGAGGGGGAAGCAGTGCAGTACCAACACTGTTTACAGTGGGGGTGGTGTGCTGCTGACCTCGACACGGGACGTCGTGAGTCGGTGGGCGGAATACTTCGAAGACCTCCTTAATCCCACCAACACGTCTTCCATTGAGGAAGCAGAGCCTGAGGACTCTGGGTCGGGTTCTCCCATCTCTGATGCTGAGGTTGCCGAGGTTGTTAAAAAGCTCCTCGGCGGCAAGGCTCCGGGGGTGGATGAGATTCGCCCTGAGTACCTTACAGCTCTGGATGTTGTGGGGCTGTGTTGGTTAACGCGGCTCTGCAACATTGCGTGGACATCGGGGGCAGTTCCCCTGGATTGGCAGACTGGGGTGGTGGTCCCCCTGTTTAAGAAGGGGGACCGGAGGGTGTGTTCCAACTACAGAGGAATCACACTCTTAAGCCTCCCTGGTAAGGTCTATTCAGGGGTTCTGGAAAGGAGGGTCCGTCGGATAGTCGAATCTCGGATTCAGGAAGAGCAGTGTGGTTTTCGTCCTGGCCGTGGAACACTGGACCAGCTCTATACCCTCAGCAGGATTCTTGAGGGGGCATGGGAGTTTGCCCAACCAGTCTACATGTGTTTTGTGGATCTGGAGAAGGCATTCGACCGTGTCCCCCGGGGGATCCTGTGGGGGGTACTCCGGGAGTATGGAGTACCGGACCCTTTAATAAGGGCTGTCAGGTCTCTGTACGACCGGTGTCAGAGTCTGGTCCGCATTGCCGGCAGTAAGTCGGACTCGTTTCCGGTGAGAGTTGGACTCCGCCAAGGCTGCCCTTTGTCACCGATTCTGTTCATAACTTTTATGGACAGAATTTCTAGGCGCAGCCAAGGTGTTGAGGGGATCCGCTTTGGTGGCCTTAGGATTGCGTCTCTGCTATTCGCGGATGACGTGGTCCTATTGGCTTCATCAGGGCGTGATCTACAGCTCTCACTGGAGCGGTTCGCAGCCGAGTGCGAAGCGGCCGGGATGAAAATCAGTGCCTCCAAATCCGAGACCATGGTCTTGAACCGGAAAAGGGTAGAGTGCCTTCTCCGGGTTGGGGAGGATGTGCTGCCCCTAGTGGAGGAGTTCAAGTATCTTGGGGTCTTGTTCACGAATGAGGGGAGGATGGAGCGGGAGATCGACAGGCGGATTGGTGCAGCGTCTGCTGTGAAGCGGGCGCTGTACCGATCCGTTGTGGTGAAGAGAGAGCTGAGCCAAAAGGCGAAGCTCTCGATTTACCGGTCGATCTACGTTCCTACCCTCATCTATGGTCACGAGCTTTGGGTCGTGACCGAAAGAACGAGATCCCGGATACAAGCGGCTGAAATGAGTTTTCTCCGTAGTGTGTCTGGGCTCTCCCTTAGAGATAGGGTGAGGAGCTCAGTCATCCGGGGAGGACTCAGAGTAGAGCCGCTGCTCCTCCACGTCGAGAGGAGCCAGTTGAGGTGGCTCGGGCATCTGGTCAGGATGCCTCCTGGACGCCTCCCTGGAGAGGTGTTCCGGGCATGTCCCACCGGGAGGAGGCCCAGGGGAAGACCCAGGACACGCTGGAGGGACTATGTCTCCCGGCTGGCCTGGGAACGCCTTGGGATTCCTCCTGAGGAGCTGGCCCAAGTGGCTGGGGAGAGGGACGTCTGGGCCTCCCTACTGAAGCTGCTACCCCCGCGACCCGACCCCGGATAAGCGGAAGACAACGGACGGACGGACAAATGTACCAATTACTTAACTGTTTTGTTTTTCTTGATAACATTTGGAATTTGGAATATTCTATAAGCTAATTAAACAAGGATACAGTTTTGCTCAAAGTAATACATACACATCATTTTATTTATACAGTTCTGAATAACTGAAATATTATTACAGATAACAGGAGATGAGAGTCCAAAAAAGCTCAAGGGTGAGGCTCTATGTAATATTTTATACCCCAGAAATTAGGGCTGGGCAACGATTAAAATCTTTAATCGTGATTAATCACATAATTTGCCCGATTAATCATGATTAATCGCATTGTATGCGCAAACTCCCAGAATGAATTCAAAAGTAGTGTAAAGAGCACTTTTATTTTAATGTTCTGCTGCGATATGAACAAAAGTGTTGTAACATTTGTAGCACTTATTTTATACTGGATATTTTCAACCCATCTATTGAATTTAGTGCACTAGTTGATCTTTTCTTCATAAGAGAACAGCAAGCACTGCAGCCAAAATATGGCCTTTTTTGACCTGCTGTATATTAGCCAGTCCCTAAGCTTGATGTATCATGAAACTGTTGACCTTTTGGGTTTTGTGGTTTTTATTTTATTATTACAATTAAATAATAATAATAATAACAATAATGTTATGTTCAGTGTTTTTTCGCTAATCCACCTCTTATATATTTCAATCCTTATGTAATTTTGTCTGTGTTGTGTGCACCTGCCTGTTGCTTTAATCCTATAAATTTCCCCGTCGTGGGATAAAAAAAGGATTAGCTAAGTTATCTTCTCTTAAATAACACTGTTTAATAGGATATATGTACTGGGTTCTTTCAAGGTCTTAATTACATTTTCTGTGTGGGCTCCAGTAACATATGATAGATAATATCTACTTTGAAAGTTAACATGAACTGCTGCTGAAGATGACCACTGATCTACCTGGATGTTCCCTAGAGGACTAAAACGCCTCAGTCAGAGACGTCTGTGGGTCTGTCGGGGCAATGACAGAAGTTTTGTCTCCTCTCTCCGTTTCTGTGGCTCGACGTTTTCTTGCTCATGTTTTTTCACGTGCTTAGATAAATTTGTTGTGTTTCCACTGAAATGAACCGGCTTTTTACAAAACATACAGCTTGATTTCATTTACGGTATTAAAATAAAGCCAAACGGTGCTACTTCCCCTGTTCATGTTTTTCCGCTGTTGCGGTCGCTCTCAGCTGTTTGTGTGTTGAGTTTGTGTGAGAGCTGAGTGGGTGGGCCAGGCTGAGCCTGCGTGCTGATTGGCTGGCGCCACTGAGCCATGTACGAGAGGGGAGGGGGAGCGGGAGAGTGCTGCCGTGACACAGCGCGCTGCAGTCAGCGCGCGTGCTGACTGACACTGACTGAAAGCATGTGAGCAACATGCGTTAATGCGCGATAAAATAAATATCGCCGTTAATAGTCTAATGAATTAACGCGAAATTAACGCAATAATTTGCCCAGCCCTACCAGAAATGAATGCCTTTTTCTCGATAGAAGATGCTCATTAGTAAAGTTTGCACTAATGGCTTACACGCTCTGTATAGAACAGCAGACTGTGTTGTAAAAATGTCATATACTATATTATATTTATATTATATGTGTTATAATTTTGGTAGTGAAAATTATTTCTTCATAGGTAAAATGAAGAGCTGGAAAGATGCCAGTAAAACAGAACAAGTTTATTAAACAAAGTACATATTTAGAGAATCACTTTTAATCAAATGTTTGAATTTGATTAAAATCATAATTAAAATACATAAATATGTTTTAGGATCTTATCTGACTTAAAAAACAACATGTCTGATGGAATGAACAGAAATTCAAATGACGGTTTTTCTAAATATCCCAAAAGCTGTCATTATCGCCTTCAGCAAAATGGTTATTTTTTTATCAATTGTAAACTGTCTCTTCATTGTTCTTTTCAAATACTATTAAAAACTTAATCCAGTAAAAATTTTTTTTTTTTTTTTTTTTTTGATTCATTACAATTTACATCGACGTGCATTTGAATGAGACAAAATGGAGTTTATGTTGACCTGTCATTCGACATAAACGTATAGATTAAAACAGTTGAGATAGTCCAAAATGTTAGAGAGCTACGGCTTTATATTTGAGCACACTTGAATATAAAAACTTAATACAGTTTTACAGAAGTTAAGTGACAAATTGTAACTAAACCAACAATAGTGTTTTGGATTTTCTTGCACAAACAGTTTATTTTATTTATTAAAAGATGAGACTATCCCAAACAGTAATGAGAGTCAGAAATTATTATTAGTGCTTATTTTAATCATTAAAAACATTTGGGCCAAAACATACGTATGTTTACATGAGAAAATGTAAGATACAAAATTCCATTGTTTTTTTCTTTTTTTACGACCTAGTGAACTTGAGCTTCTTTTAGACAGAAAAGAAGACATAGGATTATCTTAAAGTCTTAAACTGTCATTGCGGTTATATTTGGATTTACAAAATTAAGTTGTGTACATAATTTGTGAATACACACTGTCTTCAGTTTTCAGATGATTTTTCATCTTTCCTCTTGAAGGTTTTCGTTCTGAGATATGTAAGGCAGCATAGTTCAGATCCTGTCCATCTTCAGGCTGGGATGAAAAAGAAATTTACAATTTAGTATTACATTCAGCTGTATTTAAAAAAAACAGAAACACATAGAAGATAGGTAATTTGGCACAATTCACTTACAGTATTATCTGGTTGACTCACATTGTGTTGTGCTGTCAAAAAAGCCAACAAAAAGTATCCTCAAGAGGTGCTCTCCTCATTAATTTATAAAATTTGTTTCATTTAATGGCAAAAGATTTAGGTATTTGTAGTATTATTGCATTTATGTTGTTTCAAAACAAGTAATTTAGCCAACAAAACATACCTTTAAGGTTTCTACGCAGTGATCTTTGAGCTTGGTGACAGATAAAAGCAATGTTTACAATCATGGAAATTGCAAAGCAGATTACTATGATTATCAGCACATTAACTTTAGAATTTGGTAATTGATCTGAAAAAACAAGGAGGAAACGAAACATGTCACTGTCTATGGAGAAAACACAACATTTGCATAGCTTGAAATATGATACTAAAAGAACTAAAACCATACCTGCAGTTGTGTTAGTTCCCCTTCCAAATAATATCTCACCACATGTTGCCACAGCGCAGTACACCGTCCCAGCTTCAGAGGAGCTGAAGTTCCTAGAAAAGCTGTAGCTACATTTCTTCTGATCGTTCAATGTAGATATATCCTCACAATTTTGCTGTACTTTTTCATTAGTGTAGATGATATGTGGAAGGGAGTGTTTTGATCCAGCTCTGAACCAGAACACACTGAGCTCCCTTGAACACACCTTGTCCTCAGACTCAGAGAAAAGCGAACAATGCAGAGTCTCTGAGTCCCCCGGATGGACGGGATCAGAAACTGGGTTCTGAAAAACAGTGTAGCTCGATGTCTTTCCGGAGTTTCCTAAAAAAGGAATAAAAGAACATAAACTGTGAAAAAAAGGTCTTCCATTTGTATTCAAGCTGAAAATTATTTCATTAATGTCTAATGTCCAAAAACAACCCATAAGAGCAAAATTTCATTAATGTTGCTGAGCTCAATGTAGCTCAAGGTCTTGTCAGTTTTCTTTGAGAAAATGAAATGACAGACAGCAGTGTAAACAAGAGGTCTGTCATCTCAATTTAAGATGAAAAAACTATGGTTGATGCTTTAAGTTTTGATATATTTGTCGGTTTTCCTAAACAGTAGTGTAGCTCAATGTCATCTTAATGTTTCTGTAAGAAAAACAGAAATGACAGAGAACAAAATGCCCTTTTTGCTGTTGTGCTTCTCTTCCCTTAAAATTAACACAAATAAAAAATGACAACTTAAATATTAATATTTGTTGACTTACTGAAAGTCACTTTTACTGAGGCTCATACATTTGACCAAATATATATACAGATCTATACACATATCCAGATGTGTGTGTGACAAAGCCAATAGTTTGAACTTTTTCTAGTCTTGATGGCTCCCGCATTCACATTTTCATCGCCCAATTACTCCTACTCAGAGACGCTATGTTTTTCAGCTTAAACAGAATAAACTATAGTAGGAAATATTTTAATAAAAGTAATTCTTACAAAGTCAAAATGTTATCTTTACAGTTTACAGAGCAACAATCTGTCCAATAAAAATATTTGTCAAAGTTAATTCTAACAATTAAAGGTTTGACAGCAATAAATATAATTTGGCTGCTGCTGTTTAGATCATAAATTTACCAGGTGTTTCCCTTAGATATATATGTATTTTTTGTATAAAACAATTAGGATAATTTGAAAAACTTTAGTCCTTCCAAAAAAATTCTCAAGTTTTCTAGGTCTAGTTCAAATGAGCAATTAATGTCAAATCTTTCTTCCTTTATCTAAAAAGTATACCTTTTATTCTCACATTTTCACTTTGCATGAATGGGAATAAACATTAAAAGGAATATGTATATTAAATAAAAAGAGTTATTATTATTTTATGGGTGAAGCTCATGGATTGCATTGATAAGAGAGGGGGATCAATGCCAAAAATACTTTTGTGTACCTTAACTTTGTTTCATGTTGTGTACCCCTAGTGCAGCTGTGCATTTTCAGAGAAAATAAGACATCACCAAACTCTGGAAATACTAAACCACTTTGGTACCTTTTATTGACAAATAAGTCCCGCTCCAAGTAGATTCAATCCAGTCCATATGAGCACAGTGATACATTCCTTCATCTTGTAGAACTGTCTTGAGGATGGTTAGATTGCTGAATTTGTCATCACTTGTCGCTTTTATTCTTGACACCGAGACGTCCGGATTATACACTGGCGTTATGGTTTTCTTCTGCATCACAATAAACTTCAAAGTATCTCCTGTACTCTGTTTGTACCAGTGAATCCATGTGGTGCGCTTAAATTTCTCCGAAAAAGCACAAGACAGAGTCACAGGATCACCAGGTTGAACTGTGACCACAGGGACCAAAGTATCTGCATGATTCAATGAAAAATATCATGAATATTAAAAAAAAATAATCGCTATCCATGCAATTGTGTAGCTTATAAAACATGCTACTTACGCCCTTGATGAAGAAGGAAAAGTGTAACCCATAACAGAAACATGTTCACACTGACTTCATTGAGACATTTGATTCTTAAGTAGGAGGGGGAGGTGTGGGATTCAGACAGTCAAATGCACCTGATTGGCTAGGTTAGCATATACAATCAAAGTGCACTTCCTGCCACAATAAAGGTCTCTTCTTTGTTCTACCATTACATTTAGTGTTGACACAAGTTTCCAAATGTACCCACCTGGACATTTAAAATAAGTTCAGGCAATTATTCCAAACATCATTGCATGTAAAGTGTAAATATGTACATGTTGTGACAGATACTGTTATTATACAATGTCTGTCACAGAGATTCACAGGCTCCCAGAGAGCAATAGGCCTTTTATGTTGAAGCTATAAGAAGACATCATTTAGCCATGAGTCAATAAATGTTTTTTATATATATATCATTGGTTTATACCAGGGGTTGGCAACCTTTACAATCTGACGAGCCCTTTTTGCCCAGCGTAATAAAACGTTTAGAGCTACAAATGTTACAGGACCTTTTGTAAAAAGACAACTTCAAATATTTTATACATTTCTACTGCATTCATAGTCGTTAAGCTACAATATACATTCAGGTGAGGATCGTTTCTGAAAATGAAAGCATCTTTTGAAAATAACAACAGTTAAATAAGTATTAAACACATTTCTTTTTCTTTTTTTGTCATATTTTGTAGCACAAGTGGCCTTACATGAAAGTAGGCTGACAGGAAAGGGGGCTGAGAGTGAGGGGGAAGACGTGCATAGGTCCACGGGTTGGAGTCTAACCCGGGACGGCCGCATTGAGGACTAAGACCTCAATATGTGGGTCGAGCGCACTAACCCAGTGCACCCCAAGCCCACATTTCTGTGTAAACAATGTTTTTATTAGTCTGATGTAATGAGTTTATCTTATGTGCCTTGTCTTCATTACCTGTAAGTTCAAAATGATCTTAACAGAAAAAAGGCTTGAAAACATTAGTCTGTGTGCAATTAATCTGTATGACATGTTTCACTTGGTGAATAGAGGTACTGAAATAAATAAACCTTACAATAATTATCATATATGTCTGCATCTGTTGTCATATTTAAAAACTAACATTTTATTTCCATTTTAATGTTTTAAAATAAATAATAATAAGGTTTGCAAAAAGGTATCAGGTATCAGGCTGAGGTGGTGGTGAATAAAAGGGCTAAAAAGCAAATCCAGGCTGTGCACCATTTGATGGTTAACCACCATTGTGACTCGTCACAAAAGAAGACAGGAAATAAGCAACATTAAGAAAAAGGCCTGTTGAAGCTCCAAAGATATGAGACAGATGTTAACAAACTCTTCAGAAGACAGAACCCCAGGAAAGCTGCTGGACCAGACTCTGTCTCTTCAACCACCCTGAAGCACTGTGCTGACCAGCTGTCTCCAGTGTTCACAGACATTTTTAACACCTCACTGGCGACATGTCACGTGCCAGTCTGCTTCAAAGCCTCCATCATTATCCCTGTTCCCAAGAAGCCAAGGACCGCAGGACTTAATGACTTTAGACCCGTCGCTCTGACCTCTGTGGTCATGAAGTCCTTTGAGTGCCTCATGCTTTCACACCTAAAAGAAATCACCGACCCCCTCCTGGACCCCCTACAGTTTGCCTACAGGTCTGCAGACGACGCTGTCAACCTGGCCCTTCACCACATCCTTCAGCACCTGGACTCTACGCCAGGATCCTGTTTGTGGATTTCAGCTCTGCCTTCAACACCATCATCCCAGCTCTGCTTCAGGAGAAGCTCTTCCAGCTGAATGTGTCCGACTCCACCTGCAGGTGGATCACAGACTTCCTGTCTGACAGGAAGCAGCACGTGAAGCTGGGAAAACATGACTCTGACTCCCAGCTCATCAACACTGGTTCCCCCCTGGGCTGTGTTCTTTCTCCTCTGCTCTTCTCCCTGTACACCAACAGCTGCACCTCCAGTCATCAGTCTGTCAAGCTCCTGAAGTTCGCGGACGACACCACTCTCATCGGACTCATCTCTGATGGTGACGAGTCCGCCTACAGGCGGGAGGCTGACCATCTGGTGACCTGGTGCAGGGAGAACAACCTGGAGCTCAGCACTGTAAAAACAGTGGAGATGGTTGTGGACTTCAGGAAGAACTCAGCCCCAGCTACCCCCATCACCCTCTGTGACTCCACCATTGAGACTGTGGAGTATTTCCGCTTCCTGGGAACTATAATCTCCCAGGACCTAAAGTGGGAGCTGAACATCAACTCCCTAACCAAGAAAGCCCAACAGAGGATGTACTTCCTGTGGCAGCTGAAGAAATTCAACCTGCCAAGGTCAATGATGGTGCAGTTCTACTCCTCCATCATGGAGTCCATCCTCACCTCCTCCATCACCATCTGGTACGCTGGTGCCACCGCTAATGACAAGGGCAGACTGCAGCGTGTCATCAAGTCTGCAGAGAAGGTGATTGGCTGCAATCTTCCATCTCTCCAGGACCTGTACACCTCCAGGACTCTGAGGCGTGCAGGGAAGATTGTGACTGATCCCTCACACCCCAGTCACAGAATATTTCAGTCACTTCCCTCTGGCAAGAGGCTGTGGTCCATCAGGACCACAACCTCACGCCACAAGAACAGTTTTTTCCCATCTGCTACCGGTCTTATGAACAAGGCCAAGAGCCGCCCGTAAAAAACTGGACACTGTCTCTCTCCCCCGTTCAGGACTTACAAGCTTCTGCGTTACATTAACGCACAGTCTGCTGAGTGTATACAGCTTCCGTGTATATATCCTTTTGCTTCTTATTTTACTGTATTCTTATTTTTTGTCTGCACCATCAATACCAAGTCAAATTCCTTGTAAGTGCAAACCTACTTGCCGATTAAACTTGATTCCGATTCTGATTCTAATTCTGATCAATAATCAATAATAGAGTTACTTAGTAAGAACATAGTGGCCTGTGCTGGACTCAGATGTGTTCACCAGCATAAAGCCCTGAGTTGGGCTCTGAAAGCATAATGGTCTTTTGAAAGCATTTTAACTTTTTCATAAAAAGCTATTTGGTGAATTGCCTCACAGAGGACATTGGCACCAGCCATAAATGGGTTCACAGACAAAAGTGCACATCCAGATGTGTTTATCTGCTGTAATTTTATCATTGGCTTGTTAAGTTGTTTACCATGAAACTGCCAACTAAAGGTTATGGCACCAAGATTTATACAGAAATGTTTCACCCACAAAAAGCAAAGCTACAACCCTGATGTTCTCAAATCACACACTTCATGTTTAACGTGGTTGTAGTCTGACCAGGCATGGACTTACCGTTATAGGAAAGTAGGAAACCACCTCGGGCCCTCTACCAGTAATGGGTCCCTCCAGCTGGTTGCCCACCACCCTAACAGTGCCATTGGATTATTTATGTTTGTTTGAAAAAATATGACTTACAATCAAAATAATACTCAAAACCGCAACACTGCTTTATTGACTTCTGCTCCTCTCCATTTACTAAAACAGACATTTCAACACATAAAACCTTGGAAATGCAGCGTGTCGCTTGAGTGAGCAGCGGGAGGGATCAGAAAGGAGAAAGAAGTTGAGCTTTTAAAACGGAGCTGAAAAGCTAAAAAACCACTGCCTGCTGGTGTGTTGGTGGTTCCCGGTGTCTCCTGACTTGAGCTTAACAGGTTTTGTCTCTGAGCAGAGCTTGGCATCAGAAGGGCTGGGTACTTGGGTGTGTGCTGGCTCTTTTCCAGGTGGCTGCTTGGCAGAGCCTGGACACCTTGGCTCTGTAGGGGCCTCTGCTGGGGTCGGTGTGCCTTTGGGTCTGTGGCTGCATGGCTGGAGTCGCTCTGGCATAGTTTGCTGCCAGTGGGACCTTTGGGCTCGTCACTACAGCTCCCCTGGAGGCTTCTGTAATGTGGCTACTGGGTGGTTCCCTTGTCTGCCACCGGTCCTGGGGTGGTTCTGTGGCTATGGAACATTTTTATGGAGAAACCTTATACACTTCAAGGGTCATGCATACAGTCAAAGGTGTATGGATTCAGGTGCTTACAGATATACAGATATACTCTATATAGAGCTGTGGTTGTCACTAAATACATCTTGCATTATTTGTACCGTTTACCTTTCAGTACTGTTATGTGTTTGCTGTTAGTCGCTGTTTTTCTTTTTGTTTCTCTTTCTGCAGGTGTAGATGCAGATTTCAAGTGTTTTAATTTGTATTCTCTTTGTCCCTCTTCCCATCCTCTATTATTTTCCCTTTTAACGATTTGTTAAATACCCAAATAGTTTTTTCTGATAAGATAGACTTTAATGATCTCACAGTGGAGAAATTCATGTGTCACATCGGCTCAATAATCAAAAGAAGGTGTCAAAAGGAGGAAAAGGTGCATGAGGTATATACAGTGCGTCCACATATATACAGTGGATCGAGAAAAAAATAAAAAATAAAGCAGAGATTTAACATGACTCATGTACATTTAAGGTAACTTATATACATATGGACGTGACGTTGTACATTAAAGTGGTACCAGGTAAGAGCAACAGTGAGGTAGTGAGATAACTATAACAGCTGAAGTCTCTTATTTAACAGGATTATTGCACAGGTTATTGCACAGGGTATTAAATAGTAATTGCACATTAGGTATTGCACAAGTTATTGCAGTTATAGTGCAGCATTGTAAAGTCTGATGGCAGCAGGGATGAATGATCTGTGGTAGCGCTCCTTTTTACAAATAGGGTGTATAAGTCTGTCACTGAAGGAGCTGTTCAGCTCCTCTACAGTCTGGTGCAGGGGGTGAAAGGTGTTGTCCATGATGGATGTAAGCTTGGACAGCACCCTCCTCTGGAACAGCTCTGGATCTCACTAACATTTAGATGTCTTTTGAAAAGATGATCAAGCCCCAAGATATAACTAGATTAAATTCTCTTATTTAAAAACAACCGACTCTTTTTCATTATATTCCATGTAGGGCTGGGCAACGATTAAAATATTTAATCGCGATTAATCGCATAATTTGCCTGATTAATCATAATTAATCGCATTGTATTTACAAACTCCAAGAATGAATTCAAAAGTAGTGTAAAGAGTACTTTTATTTTAATGTTCTGCTGCCATATGAACAAAAGTGTTGTAAAATTTGTAGCACTTATCAGTAACACATATATAGTGTAAAGCTCAACTTAAACATGTAAAACAAAAATAGCAATAATAATAAATTAAAGGTTATTGCCACTGACAGGGAATTCTCTTTATGGGGAAAAATCTACCAAAAACAGGCAATTTCTGAGGTAACAGCAGGGAGCCGCATTACCATTTTATGTTCAATACCAAAGTTTAACTTGGCAGTGGTTACAACTAACTTGTTTCTGTCATATTCCATGCTGGAAGAACTTTAAACTGAAATGCTTGCTAACTCCATATGCTTGCATTTATTTGACGTTGACACGCGTTTTTTTGTTGTTGCTTTCTCGCGTGCATATAGTGAATGGCAGGGGAAAAACAGGCAAAAACACACGGATACTTTGAAGCGAGAAGCGACTTCACCGACGGCGTCGATGCAGACTCCGCTCCGCTCTGCACAAAACTTGTTCCGTTCGCCAACTCACCGCCTCGCCTAAGCAAATTCCTGCGGGAATTGAAACACCGCCTTCCCCATGTCGGCTTTGTTTTTTTCCGGCCAGCACCTTTGTTCCTCTTTGAATCCGAGGCTGGGCTGACAGCAAGGTTATTGGCGCATTACCGCCACCTACTATTCTGATTCAAACCCCTACACCGCAGCAACAGACCTTCACAAAATAAAAGCATGTGAGCAACATGCGTTAACCCGCGTTAAAGTAAATATCGCCGTTAATAGTCTAATGAGTTAACGCGAAATTAACACGTTTACTTGCTCAGCCCTAATTCCATGTAATCCTGTGTTCAGCACTGTTCAGTCCAGGGCCATTGCATTACCTCATGTATTAGCCAAACAGTGGGTTACAATGGGGAACCGGGCTTACTTCGGAGCAACTGCAGAGTCAAGAAGAGTGTGCTCTAATTGGTATACCCTCTCCTTGGTGGAGAGGAACTAAGTGGTGAAGAGGAACAGGTGGAAGCAGAGCAGCATAGCCCAGGCTGAAGTTAACAGTAACAAAACTGAATTCTGACTCAGAAGGGGCTGATTGTAAGCTACAGCTTATCACTTATATTCACCATGCAAGATGTGAGGTGGAGGTTTACACAGTGAGCATCATCAGGGTCATCATGAGGAAAAGACAACAGAGGGACTTTCATCTGAGCTACAGTTAAAACTATAAGCTCTGACTATGATAGAAAACAGTAGAAACCCCTTCTGTGAGCTTCTAGCTGGATTTGCATCATGATGTGAAAAATATATGGTCCTTGCCTCCATATATTAGAGCTAAATTGGGGCTGTAAAGTTTGTTCAATTTAGCTACATAATCCTTAGTTCAGTGAAAATCCAAGCATTCATTCCTAAAGTAGCTAAACACATTAAAAAATTTACGCATTAAACAAATTGCTTGTCATTCTTGCATCAGGCCCCATTCTACTTGTAGACAGAAAACAATGTTGCTCATTAAACCAGGAAAATACAATGAATCTACTTGAGCCAGCAGGACATAGTAATGACTGTAAAAGTAAGCCTCCCTCTTTTCTTAAATTTGTTTTGTGCTGATAGTAAAAATGCAGCACTGGGTTGTTTCAAGATGCTGGTGAAGATTCTCAGTCATCCAGGTCATGGTCATTCTAAAAAAAAGTAAAAAACAAAGCAACTGGACTTGTTTTCCGTAGTTGAAGACGTTTTGCTTCCTCTCCCGGAAGCTTTCTCAATTCAAAAAGTCTGGAGTAATGTGGAGTAACAAGCTTTATACCATTGCCCAACAAAGGCCTTGTAATGGCTTAGATAACATGCAAATTCAATCGAAACAGGTCCACCCCTTAGTAATGGGCGGTCGTTAAAGCCATTAAGTCCAGTTGCTTTGTTTTTTACTTTTTTTTGGAAAGTTGTTTCAAGATGCAGTATGAATGAAAAATAAATGATTTCAATTAATCACAAATGTACCATTAATTACTTAACTGTTTTGTTTTTCTTAATAACATTTGGAATGTGGAATATTATATAAGCTTAGTAAACAAGGATACAGTTTTTCTCAAAGTAATACATACATCATTTTATTTATACAGTTCTGAATAACTGAAATATTATTACAAATAACAGGAGACGAGAGTCCGACAAAGCTCAAGGGTGAGACGCTATGTAATATTTTATACCCCAGAAATTAACGCCTTTTTCTCAACAGAAGATGCTCATTTGTAAAGTTTGCACTAATGGCTCACACGCTCTGTGGAGAACAGCAGACTGTGTTGTAAAAATGTTATATACTTTATTATATTTATATTATATGTGTTATAATTCTGGCAGTGAAAATTATTTCTTCATAGGTAAAATGAACGGCAGGAAAGATTGCAGGAAAATAGGACAAGTTTATCAAACAAAGAACATATTTAAAGAATAACTTTTAACCAAATGTTTGGATTTGATTTAAATCAAAATGAAAATAGATAGATATGTTTTTAGGAGCTGTAACTTAAGAAACAACATGTGTCTGACGGAATGATCAGAAATTCAAATAAAGGTTTTCTAAATATCCCAAAAGCTGTCATTATCTCCTTCAGCAAAATGTTTTTTTTTTTTTTTATCAATCGTAAACAGTCTCTTCATTGTTCTCTTCAAATACTATTAAATACCAGTACAATTTTGTCAGTTTTTTTGTTTGATTCATAACAATTTACAGCGACGTGCATTTGATTGAGACAAAATGGAGTTTATGTTGACCTGTCATTCGACATAAACATATAGATTAAAACGGTTGAGATAGTCCAAAATGTTAGAGAGCTACTGCTTTATATTTGAGCACACTTGATATATATATAAAAACTTAATACAGTTTTACAGAAGTTCAGTGACAAATTGTAACTAAACCAACAATAGTGTTTTGGATTGTCTTCCACAAAGCAGTTTATTTTATTTATTAAAAGATGAGACTATCCCAAACAGTAATGAGAGTCAGAAATTATTATTAGTGCTTATTTTAATCATTAAAAACATTTGGGCCAAAACATACTTATGTTTACATGAGAAAATGTAAGATACAAAATTATTTTTTTTTCTTTTTTTTTTTTACAATCTAGTGAACTTGAGCTTCTTTTAGACAGAAAAGAAGACATAGGGTTATATTAAAGTCTTAAATTGTCATTGCGGTTATATTTGGATCTACAAAATTAAGTTGTGTACATAAATACAGCACTGTGTCTTATTCAGTTTAATCCCTTAATTTGTGAATACACACTGTCTTCAGTTTTCAGCTGATTTTTCATCTTTCCTCTTGAAGGTTTCCGTTCTGAGATATGTAAGGCAGCATAGTTCAGATCCTGTCCATCTTCAGGCTAGGATGAAAAAGACATTTACAATTTAGTATTACATTCAGCTGTATTTTTTTTTTTTAAATCAGAAACAAATAGAAGATAGGTAATTTGGCACAATTCACTTACAGTATTATCTGGTTGACTCACATTGTGTTGTGCTGTCAAAAAAGACAACAAAAAGTATCCTCAATAGGTGCTCTCCTCATCAATTTATAGAATTTGTTTCATTTAATGGCAAAAGATTTAGGTATTTGTAATATTATTGCATTTATGCTGTTTCAAAACAAGTAATTTAACCAACAAAACATACCTTTAAGGTTTCTACGCAGTGATCTTTGAGCTTGGTGACAGATAAAAGCAATGTTTACAATCATGGAAATTGCAAAGCAGATTACTATGATTATCAGCACATTAACTTTAGAACTTGGTGATTGATCTGAAAAACAAGGAGGAAACGAAAGATGTCACTGTCTATGGAGAAATAACAGTATTTGCATAGCTTGAAATATGATACTAAAATAACTAAAACCATACCTGCAGTTGTGTTAGTTCCTCTTCCAAATAATATCTCACCACATGTTGCCACAGCGCAGTACACCGTCCCAACTTCAGAGGAGCTGAAGTTCCTAGAAAAGCTGTAGCTACATTTCTTCTGATCGTTCAATGTAGATATATCCTCACAATTTTGCTGTACTTTTTCATTAGTGTAGATGATATGTGGAAGGGAGTGTTTTGATCCGTCTCTGAACCAGAACACACTGAGCTCCCTTGAACACACCTTGTCCTCAGACTCAGAGAAAAGCGAACAATGCAGAGTCTCTGAGTCCCCCGGACGGACGGGATCAGAAACTGGGTTCTGAAAAACAGTATAGCTCGATGTCTTTCCGGAGTTTCCTAAAAAAGGAATAAAAGAACATAAACTCTGAAAAAAAGGTCTTCCATTTGTATTCAAGCTGAAAATAATTTCATTAATGTCTAATGTCCAAAAACAACCCATAAGAGCAAAATTTCATTAATGTTGCTGAGCTCAATGTAGCTCAAGGTCTTGTCAGTTTTATTTGAGTAAATGAAATGACAGACAGTAGTGTAAACAAGAGGTCTGTCATCTCAATTTAAGATGAAAAAACTATGGTTGATGCTTTAAGTTTTGATATATTTGTCGATTTTCCTAAACAGTAGTGTAGCTCAATGTCATCTTAATGTTTCTGTAAGAAAAAAGAAAATGACAGAGAAGATAATGCCCTTTTTGCTGTTGTGCTTCTCTTCCCTTAAAATGAACGCAAGCAAATAATGACAACTTAAATATTGATGTTTGTTGACTTACTGAAAGTCACTTTTACTGAGGCTCATACATTTGACCAAATATATATACAGATCTATACACATATCCAGATGTGTGTGTGACAAAGCCAATAGTTTGAACTTTTTCTAGTCTTGATGGCTCCCGCATTCACATTTTCATCGCCCAATTACTCCTACTCAGAGACGCTATGTTTTTCAGCTTAAACAGAATAAACTATAGTAGGAAATATTTTAATAAAAGTAATTCTTACAAAGTCAAAATGTTATCTTTACAGTGTACAGAGCAACAATCTGTCCAATAAAAATATTTGTTAAAGTTAATTCTATCAATTAAAGGTTTGACAGCAATAAATATAATTTGGCTGCTGCTGTTTAGATCATAAATTTACCAGGTGTTTCCCTTAGATATATATGTATTTTTTGTATAAAACAATTAGGATAATTTGAAAAACTTTAGTCCTTCCAAAAAAATTCTCCAGTTTTCTAGGTCTAGTTCAAATGAGCAATTAATGTCAAATCTTTCTTCCTTTATCTAAAAAGTATACCTTTTATTCTCACATTTTCACTTTGCATGAATGGGAATAAACATTAAAAGGAATATGTATATTAAACAAAAAGAGTTATTATTATTTTATGGGTGAAGCTCATGGATTGCATTGATAAGAGAGGGGGATCAATGCCAAAAATACTTTTGTGTACCTTAACTTTGTTTCATGTTGTGTACCCCTAGTGCAGCTGTGCATTTTCAGAGAAAATAAGACATCACCAAACTCTGGAAATACTAAACCACTTTGGTACCTTTTATTGACAAATAAGTCCCGCTCCAAGTAGATTCAATCCAGTCCATATGAGCACAGTGATACATTCCTTCATCTTGTAGAACTGTCTTGAGGATGGTTAGATTGCTGAATTTGTCATCATTTGTCGCTTTTATTCTTGACACCGAGACGTCCGGATTATACACTGGCGTTATGGTTTTCTTCTGCATCACAATAAACTTCAAAGTATCTCCTGTACTCTGTTTGTACCAGTGAATCCATGTGGTGCTCTTAAATTTCTCCGAAAAAGCACAAGACAGAGTCACAGCATCACCAGGTTGAACTGTGACCACAGGGACCAAAGTATCTGCATGATTCAATGAAAAATATCATGAATATTAAAAAAAAATAATCGCTATCCATGCAATTGTGTAGCTTATAAAACATGCTACTTACGCCCTTGATGAAGAAGGAAAAGTGTAACCCATAACAGAAACATGTTCACACTGACTTCATTGAGACATTTGATTCTTAAGTAGGAGGGGGAGGTGTGGGATTCAGACAGTCAAATGTACCTGATTGGCTAGGTTAGCATATACAATCAAAGTGCACTTCCTGCCACAGTAAAGGTCTCTTCTTTGTTCTACCATTACATTTAGTGGTGTTGACACAAGTTTCCAAATGTACCCACCTGGACATTTAAAATAAGTTCAGGCAATTATTCCAAACATCATTGCATGTAACGTGTAAATATGTACATGTTGTGACAGATACTGTTATTATACAGTGTCTGTCACAGAGATTCAATGGCTCCCAGAGAGCAATAGGCCTTTTTATGTTGAAGCTATAAGAAGACATCATTTAGCCATGAGTCAATAAATGTTTTATATATATATATATATATAATTGGTTTATACCAGGGGTTGGCAACCTTTACAATCTGACAAGTCCTTTTTGCCCAGCGTAATAAAACGTTTAGAGCTACAAATGTTACAGGACCTTTTGTAAAAAGACAACTTCAAATATTGTATACATTTCTACTGCATTCATAGTCGTTAAGCTACAATATACATTCAGGTGAGGATCGTTTCTGAAAATGAAAGCATCTTTTGAAAATAACAACAGTTAAATAAGTATTAAACACATTTCTTTTTCTTTTATTGTCATATTTTGTAGCACTAGTGGCCTTACATGAAAGTAGGCTGACAGGAAAGGGGGCTGAGAGTGAGGGGGAAGACGTGCATAGGTCCACGGGTTGGAGTCTAACCCGGGACGGCCGCATTGAGGACTAAGATCTCAATATGTGGGTCGAGCGCACTAACCCAGTGCACCCCAAGCCCACATTTCTGTGTAAACAATGTTTTTATTAGTCTGATGTAATGATTGTATCTTATGTGCCTTGTCTTCATTACCTGTAAGTTCAAAATGACCTTAACAGAAAAAAGCTTGAAAACATTAGTATGTGTGCAATTAATCTGTATGACATGTTTCACTTGGTGAATAGAGGTACTGAAATAAATAAACCTTACAATAATTATCATATATGTCTGCATCTGTTGTCATATTTAAAAACTAACATTTTATTTCCATTTTAATGTTTTAAAATAAATAATAATAAGGTTTGCAAAAAGGTATCAGGTATCAGGCTGAGGTGGTGGTGAATAAAAGGGCTAAAAAGCAAATCCAGGCTGTGCACCATTTGATGGTTGACCACCATTGTGACTCGTCACAAAAGAAGACAGGAAATAAGCAACATTAAGAAAAAGGCCTGTTGAAGCTCCAAAGATATGAGACAGATGTTAACAAACTCTTCAGAAGACAGAACCCCAGGAAAGCTGCTGGACCAGACTCTGTCTCTTCATCCACCCTGAAGCACTGTGCTGACCAGCTGTCTCCAGTGTTCACAGACATTTTTAACACCTCACTGGCGACATGTCACGTGCCAGTCTGCTTCAAAGCCTCCACCATTATCCCTGTCCCAAGAAGCCAAGGTCCACAGGACCTAATGACTTTAGACCCGTCGCTCTGACCTCTGTGGTCATGAAGTCCTTTGAGTGCCTCATGCTTTCACACCTAAAAGAAATCACGACCCCCTCCTGGACCCCCTACAGTTTGCCTACAGAGCCAACAGGTCTGCAGACGACGCTGTCAACCTGGCCCTTCACCACATCCTTCAGCACCTGGACTCTACGCCAGGATCCTGTTTGTGGATTTCAGCTCTGCCTTCAACACCATCATCCCAGCTCTGCTTCAGGAGAAGCTCTCCCAGCTGAATGTGTCCGACTCCACCTGCAGGTGGATCACAGACTTCCTGTCTGACAGGAAGCAGCACGTGAAGCTGGGAAAACATGACTCTGACTCACAGCTCATCAGCACTGGTTCCCCCCTGGGCTGTGTTCTTTCTCCTCTGCTCTTCTCCCTGTACACCAACAGCTGCACCTCCAGTCACCAGTCTGTCAAGCTCCTGAAGTTCGCGGACGACACCACTCTCATCGGACTCATCTCTGATGGTGACGAGTCCGCCTACAGGTGGGAGGCTGACCATCTGGTGACCTGGTGCAGGGAGAACAACCTGGAGCTCAACGCTGTAAAAACAGTGGAGATGGTTGTGGACTTCAGGAAGAACTCAGCCCCAGCTATCCCCATTACCCTCTGTGACTCCACCATTGAGACTGTGGAGTATTTCCGCTTCCTGGGAACTATAATCTCCCAGGACCTTAAGTGGGAGCTGAACATCAACTCCCTAACCAAGAAAGCCCAGCAGAGGATGTACTTCCTGCGGCGGCTGAAGAAATTCAACCTGCCAAGGACAATGATGGTGCAGTTCTACTCCTCCATTATTGAGTCCATCCTCACCTCCTCCATCACCATCTGGTACGCTGGAGCCACCGCTAAGGACAAAGGCAGACTGCAGCGTGTCATCAGGTCTGCAGAGAAGGTGATTGGCTGCAATCTTCCATCTCTCCAGGACCTGTACACCTCCAGGACTCTGAGGTGTGCAGGGAAGATTGTGACTGATCCCTCACACCCCAGTCACAGAATATTTCAGTCACTTCCCTCTGGCAGGAGGCTGCGGTCCATCAGGACCAAAACCTCACGCCACAAGAACAGTTTTTTCCCATCTGCTACCGGTCTTATGAACAAGGCCAAGAGCCGCCCGTAAAAAACTGGACACTGTCTCTCTCCCCCGTTCAGGACTTACAAGCTTATGTGTTGCACTGACGCACAGTCTGCTGAGTGTATACAGCTTCCGTGTATATATCCTTTTGCTTCTTATTTTACTGTATTCTTATTTTTTGTCTGCACCATCAATACCAAGTCAAATTCCTTGTAAGTGCAAACCTACTTGGCAATAAACTTGATTCTGATTCTGATTCTAATTCTGATCAATAATCAATAATAGAGTTACTTAGTAAGAACATAGTGGCCTGTGCTGGACTCAGATGTGTTCACCAGCATAAAGCCCTGAGTTGGACTCTGAAAGCATAATGGTCTTTTGAAAGCATTTTAACTTTTTCATAAAAAGCTATTTGGTGAATTGCCTCTCAGAGGACATTGACACCAGCCATAAATGGGTTCACAGACAAAAGTGCACATCCAGATGTGTTTATCTGCTGTAATTTTATCATTGGTTTGTTAAGTTGTTTACCATGAAACTGCCAACTAAAGGTTATGGCACCAAGATTTATACAGAAACGTTTCACCCACAAAAAGCAAAGCTACAACCCTGAGGTTCTCAAATCATACACTTCATGTTTAACGTGGTTGTAGTCTGACCAGGCATGGACTTACCGTTATAGGAAAGTAGAAAACCACCTCGGGCCCCCTACCAGTAATGGGTCCCTCCAGCTGGTTGCCCACCACCCTAACAGTGCCATTGGATTATTTATGTTTGTTTGAAAAAATATGACTTACAATCAAAATAATACTCAAAACCGCAACACTGCTTTATTTACTTCTGCTCCTCTCCATTTACTAAAACAGACATTTCATCACATAAAACCTTGGAAATGCAGTGTGTCGCTTGAGTGAGCAGCGGGAGGGATCAGAAAGGAGAAAGAAGTTGAGCTTTCAAAACGGAGCTGAAAAGCTAAAAAACCACCGCCTGCTGGTGTGTTGGTGGTTCCCGGTGTCTCCTGACTTGAGCTAAACAGGTTTTGTCTCTGAGCAGAGCTTGGCATCAGAAGGGCTGGGTACTTGGGTGTGTGCCGGCTCTTTTCCTGGTGGCTGCTTGACAGAGCCTGGACACCTTGGCTCTGTTGGGCCTCTGCTGGGGTCGGTGTGCCTTTGGGTCTGTGGCTTCATGGCTGGAGTCGCTCTGGCATAGTTTGCTGCCAGTGGGACTTTTGGGCTCGTCACTACAGCTCCCCTGGAGGCTTCTGTAATGTGGCTACTGGGTGGTTCCCTTGTCTGCCACTGGTCCTGGGGTGGTTCTGTGGCTATCGAACATTTTTATGGAGAAACCTTACACACTTCAAGGGTCATGCATACAGTCAAAGGTGTTTGGATTCAGGTGCTTACAGATATACAGATATACTCTATATAGAGCTGTGGTTGTCACTAAATACATCTTGCATTATTTGTACCGTGTACCTTTCAGTACTGTTATGTGTTTGCTGTTAGTCGCTGTTTTTCGTTTTGTTTCTCTTTCTGCAGGTGTAGATGCAGATTTCAAGTGTTTTAATTTGTATTCTCTTTGTCCTTCTTCCCATCCTCTATTATTTTCCCTTTTAACGATTTGTTAAATACCCAAATAGTTTTTTCTGATAAGATAGACTTTAATGATCTCACAGTGGAGAAATTAATGTGTCACATCGGCTCAATTATCAAAAGAAGGTGCCAAAAGGAGGAAAAGGTGCATGAGGTATATACAGTGGATCGAGAAAAAAAAAAATAATAAAGCAGAGATTTAACATGACTTGTGTACATTTAAGGTAACTTATATACATATGGACAAGACGTTGTACATTAAAGTGGTAGCAGGTAAGAACAACAGTGAGATAGTGAGATAACTATAACAGCTGCAGTCTCTTATTTAACAGGATTATTGCACAGGTTATTGCACAGGGTATTAAATAGTATTTTCAGATTAGTAATTGTACAAGTTATTGCAGTTATAGTGCAGCATTGTAAAGTCTGATGGCAGCAGGGATGAATGATCTGCAGTAGCGCTCCTTTTTACAAACAGGGTGTATAAGTCTGTCACTAAAGCTGATCCAAAATGCTGCGGCAAGAGTTCTGATGAAAATCAACAAGAGGGATCATATTTCTCCTACTTTAGCTTCCCTTCATTGGCTTCCTGTTAAATCAAGAATAGAATTTAAAATTCTCCTTCTAACGTATAAAGCCCTTAATAATCAAGCTCCATCATATATCAGAGCTCTGATTACCCCGTATGTTCCTAACAGAGCACTTCACTCTCAGGCTGCAGGTCTGCTGGTGGTTCCTAGAGTCTCTAAAAGTAGAATGGGAGGCAGATCCTTTAGCTATCAGGCTCCTCTCCTGTGGAACCAACTCCCAGTTTTGGTCCGTGAGGCAGACACCCTGTCTACTTTTAAGACTAATCTTAAAACTTTCCTTTTTGACAAAGCTTATAGTTAGAGTGGCTCATGTTACCCTGAGCTATCTCTATAGTTGTGCTCTGATAGGCCTAGGCTGCTGGGGGACATCAGGGTCTAATTTTCTCACTCTACTGATTTATACTGTTCTTCAGTCTACTGTTCTCCAGTTTTGCATTGTATTACATTGAAATGACTGTCGTCATTTCAGCTTTTAACTTTTTGCTCTCTCTCTTTTTCTTCATAGTAGGTACACCTGGTCTGGCGTTCTGTTAACTGTGACATCATCCAGAGAAGACGGCTCACCCGCTACTACCATCTAATGTAGAACAGATTACTAGATCAACGTGTGCTTCTGCGCTTTTTTGTCTCTCTTGTTGTGTCTCTGCTCTGTCTTCTGTAACCCCAGTCGGTCGAGGCAGATGACCGATCATACTGAGCCCGGTTCTGCCGGAGGTTTTCCTTCCCGTTGATGGGGAGGTTTTCTTTCCACTGTCGCTTCATGCTTGCTCAGTATGAGGGATTGCAGCAAAGCCATGTACAATGCAGACGACTCTCCCTGTGGCTCTACGGTTCTCCAGGAGTGAATGCTGCTTGTCGGGACTTTGATGCAATCAACTGGTTTCCTTATATAGGACATTTTTGACCAATCTGTATAATCTGACCCAATCTGTATAATATGATTGAACTTGATTTTGTAAAGTGCCTTGAGATGACATCTTTCATGATTTGGCGCTATATAAATAAATTGAATTGAAATTGAATTGAACTAAAGGAGCTGCTCAGCTCCTCTACAGTCTGGTGCAGGGGGTGAAAGGTGTTGTCCATGATGGATGTAAGCTTGGACAGCACCCTCCTCTCGAACAGCTCTGGATCTCACTAACATTTAGATGTCTTTTGAAAAGATGATCAAGCCCCAAGATATAACTTCAATTGTCTTATTTAAAAACAACCGACTCTTTTTCATTATATTCCATGTAATCCTGTGTTCAGCACTGTTCAGTCCAGGGCCATTGCATTGCCTCATGTATTAGTCAAACAGTGGGTTACAATGGGGAACCGGGCTTACTTCAGAGCAACTGCAGAGCCAAGAAGAGGGTGCTCTAATTGGTATACCCTCTCCTTGGTGGAGAGGAACAGGTGGAAGCAGAGCAGCATTACCCAGGCTGAAGTTAACAGTAAAAAAACTGACTCAGAAGGGGCTGATTGTAAGCTACAGCTTATCAGTTATATTCACCCTGCAAGATGTGAGGTGGAGGTTTACACAGTGAGCACCATCAGGGTCATCATGAGGAAAAGACAGCAGAGGGACTTTCATCTGAGCTACAGTTAAAACTATAAGCTCTGACTATGATTAAAAAAAATAGTAGAAACCCTTTCTGTGAGCTTCTAGCTGGATTTGCATCAGATGTGAAAAATATATGGTCCTTGCCTCCATATATTAGAGCTAAATTGGGGCTGTAAAGTTTGTTCAATTTAGCTACATAATCCTTTGTTCAGTGAAAATCCAAGCATCCATTCCTAAAGTAGCTAAACATATTACAAAATTGACACATTAAACAAATTGCTTCTCATTCTTGCATCAGGCTTCATTCTACTTGTAGAAAGAAAACAATGTTGCTCAATAAACCAGGAAAATACAATGAATCTACTTGAGCCAGCAGGACATAGTAATGACTGTAAAAGTAAGCCTCCCTCTTCTCTTAAATTTGTTCTGTGCTGATAGTAAAAATGCAGCACTGGGTTGTTTCAAGATGCAGTATTAATGAAAATAAATAATTTAAATTAATCACAAATGTACCAATTACTTAATGTTTTGTTTTTCTTGATAACTTTTGGAATTTGGAATATTCTATAAGCTAATTAAACAAGGATACAGTTTTGCTCAAAGTAATACATACACATCATTTTATTTATACAGTTCTGAATAACTGAAATATTATTACAGATAGCAGGAGATGAGAGTCCAAAAAAGCTCAAGGCTTTATGTAATATTTTATACCCCAGAAATTAATGCCTTTTTCTCGATAGAAGATGCTCATTAGTAAAGTTTGCACTAATGGCTTACACGCTCTGTGGAGAACAGCAGACTGTGTTGTAAAAATGTCATATACTATATTATATTTATATTATATGTGTTATAATTTTGGTAGTGAAAATTATTTCTTCATAGGTAAAATGAAGAGCTGGAAAGATGGCAGTAAAACAGAACAAGTTTATCAAACAAAGTACATATTTAGAGAATCACTTTTAATCAAATGTTTGAATTTGATTAAAATCATAATTAAAATACATAAATATGTTTTAGGATCTTATTTGACTTAAAAAACAACATGTCTGATGGAATGAACAGAAATTCAAATGACGGTTTTTCTAAATATCCCAAAAGCTGTCATTATCGCCTTCAGCAATTTTTATTTTTTTTTATCAATTGTAAACTGTCTCTTCATTGTTCTTTTCAAATACTATTAAAAAGTTAATCCAGTACAATTTTTGTTCGTTTTTTTTTTTTTTTGATTCATTACAATTTACATCGACGTGCATTTGACTGAGACAAAATGGAGTTCATGTTGACCTGTCATTCGACATAAACGTATATATTAAAACAGTTCAGATAGTCCAAAATGTTAGAGAGCTACTGCTTTATATTTGAGCACACTTGAATATAAAAACTTAATACAGTTTTACAGAAGTTCAGTGACACATTGTAACTAAACCAACAATAGTGTTTTGGATTTTCTTGCACAAAGCAGTTTATTTTATTTATTAAAAGATGAGACCATCCCAAACAGTAATGAGAGTCAGAAATTATTATTAGTGCTTATTTTAATCATTAAAAACATTTGGGCCAAAACATACTTATGTTTACATGAGAAAATGTAAGATACAATTTTTTTTTTCCTTTTTTTTTTACAATCTAGAGGACTTGAGCTTCTTTTAGACAGAAAATAAGACATAGGCTTATGTTAAAGTCTTAAATTGTCATTGTGGTTATATTTGGATCTACAAAATTAAGTTGTGTACATAAATACAGCACTGTGTCTTATTCAGTTTAATCCCTTAATTTGTGAATACACACTGTCTTCAGTTTTCAGCTGAATTTTCATCTTTCCTCTTGAAGATTTCCGTTCTGAGATATGTAAGGCAGCATAGTTCAGATCCTGTCCATCTTCAGGCTGGGATGAAAAATAAATTTACAATTTAGTATTACATTCAGCTGTATTTTAAAAAAAAATCAGAAACACATAGAAGATAGGTAATTTGGCACAATACACTTACAGTATTATCTGGTTGACTCACTTTGTGTTGTGCTGTCAAAAAAGCCAACAAAAAGTATCCTCAATAGGTGCTCTCCTCATCAATTTATAGACTTTGTTTCATTTAATGGCAAAAGATTTAGGTATTTGTAGTATTATTGCATTTATGTTGTTTCAAAACAAGTAATTCAGCCAACAAAACATACCTTTAAGGTTTCTACGCAGTGATCTTTGAGCATGGTGACAGATAAAAGCAATGTTTACAATCATGGAAATTGCAAAGCAGATTACTATGATTATCAGCACATTAACTTTAGAACTTGGTGATTGATCTGAAAAACAAGGAGGAAACGAAAGATGTCACTGTCCATGGAGAAATAACAGTATTTGCATAGCTTGAAATATGATACTAAAAGAACTAAAACCATACCTGCAGTTGTGTTAGTTCCCCTTCCAAATAATATCTCACCACATGTTGCCACAGCGCAGTACACCGTCCCAACTTCAGAGGAGCTGAAGTTCCTAGAAAAGCTGTAGCTACATTTCTTCTGATCGTTCAATGTAGATATATCCTCACAATTTTGCTGTACTTTTTCATTAGTGTAGATGATATTTGGAAGGGAGTGTTTTGATCCGTCTCTGAACCAGAACACACTGAGCTCCCCTGAACACACCTTGTCCTCAGACTCAGAGAAAAGCAAACAATGCAGAGTCTCTGAGTCCCCCGGATGGACGGGATCAGAAACTGGGTTCTGAAAAACAGTGTAGCTCGATGTCTTTCCGGAGTTTCCTGAAAAAGGAATAAAAGAACATAAACTCTTAAAAAAAGGTCTTCCATTTGTATTCAAGCTGGAAATAATTTCATTAATGTCTAATGTCCAAAAACAACCCATAAGAGCAAAATGTCATTAATGTCACCGTGTAGCTCAAGGTCTTGTCAGTTTTCTTTGAGAAAGTTAAATGACAGACAGCAGTGTAAACAAGAAGTCTTTCATCTCAATTTAAGATGAAAAAACTGTGGTTGATGCTTTGAGTTTTGATATATTTGTCAGTTTTCCTAAACAGTAGTGTAGCTCAATGTCATATTAATGTTTCTGGATGAAAAAAGAAAATGACAAAGAAGATAATGGTGCTTCTCTTCCCTTGAAGAGAACGCAAGCAAATAATGACAACTTAAATATTGATATTTGTTGACTTACTGAAAGTCACTTTTACTAGGGATCATACATTTGACCAAATATATATATATATATATATATATATATCTATATATATATATCTATATATATATATCTCTATATATATATATATATCTATATATATATATCTCTATATATATATATATATATATATATATATATGTGTGTGTGTGTGTATATGTGTGTGTATATGTCCAGGTGTGTGTGTGACAATGCCAATAGTTTGAACTTTTTCTACTCTTGATGGCTCCTGCATTGATATTTTCATCGCCCTATTACTCCTACTCAGAGACGCTATGTTTTTCAGCTCAAACAGAATAAAATATATTAGGATATATTTTAATAAAATTAATTCTTACAAAGTCAAAATGTTATCTGTACATGTACTGTTTACAGAGCAACAATCTGTCCAAAAAAAGGTCTAGATTTTATAAGATTCACATGAGCAATTAATGTGAAATCTTCCTTCCCTTATCTAAAACGTATACCTTTTATTCTCACATTTCATTGCACTTTGCGTGAATGGGAATAAACATTAGAAGGAATATGTATATTAAACAATAAGAGTCAGTAATCATTTATGGCAGAAGCTCACAAATTATGTTGATGACAGAGATGGATGAATGCTAAAGACTCTTCTTTGCACTTTAGCTTTATTCTGTGCGGTGTACCCCCAGTGCCACTTTATATTGTCAGAGAAAATAAGACATCCCCAAACAATGAAAATACTAAACCATTTCGGTACCTTTTATTGACAAATAAGTCCCGGTCCAAGTAGATTTAGTCCAATCCATATGAGCACAGTGATACATTCCTTCATCTTGTAGAACTGTCTTCAGGATGGTTAGATTGCTGAATTTGTCGTCATTTGTTGCTTTTATTCTTGAGTCCGAGACGTCCGGATTATACACTGGCGTTATGGTTTTCTGCTGCATCACAATTAATTTCAAAGTATCTCCTGTACTCTGTTTGTACCAGTGAAGCCAAGTGGTGCTCTTAAATTTTTCCGAAAAAGCACAAGACAGAGTCACAGGATCACCAGGTTGAACTGTGACCACAGGGACCAAAGAATCTGCATGATTTAATAAAAAAATATCATGAATGTTAAAAAAAAATTAATCGCTATCCATGCAATTGTGTAGCTTATAAAACATGCTACTTACGCCCTTGATGAAGAAGGAAAAGTGTAACCCATAACAGAAACATGTTCACACTGACTTCATTGAGACATTTGATTCTTAAGTAGGAGGGGGAGGTGTGGGATTCAGACAGTCAAATGCACCTGATTGGCTAGGTTAGCATATACAATCAAAGTGCACTTCCTGCCACAGTAAAGGTCTCTTCTTTGTTGTGCCATTACATTTAGTGGTGTTGACACAAGTTTCCAAATGTACCCACCTGGACATTTAAAATAAGTTCAGGCAATTATTCCAAACATCATTGCATGTAACGTGTAAATATGTACATGTTGTGACAGATACTGTTATTATACAGTGTCTGTCACAGAGATTCAATGGCTCCCAGAGAGCAATAGACCTTTTTATGTTGAAGCTATAAGAAGACATTATTTAGGCATGAGTCAATTAAATGTTTTTTATATATATATATTTATCATTGGTTTATACCAGGGGTCGGCAACCTTTACAATCAAACAAGCCCTTTTTGCCCAGCGTAATAAAACGTTTAGAGCCACAAATGTTACAGGACCTTTTGTAAAAAGACAACTTCAAATATTTAATACATTTCTACTGCATTCAGTCATTAAGCTAGGATATACATTCAGGTGAGGATCGTTTCTGAAAATAAAAGCATCTTTTGAAAACAACAACAGTTAAATGGGAATTAAACATAATTTTTACCAAGCCCACATTTCTTTTTCTTTTTTTGTCATATTTTGTAGCACAAGTGGCCTTACATGAAAGTAGGCTGACAGGAAAGGGGGCTGAGAGTGAGGGGGAAGACGTGCATAGGTCCACGGGTTGGAGTCTAACCCGGGACGGCCGCATTGAGGACTAAGATCTCAATATGTGGGTCGAGCGCACTAACCCAGTGCACCCCAAGCCCACATTTCTGTGTAAACAATGTTTTTATTAGTCTGATGTAATGAGTTTATCTTATGTGCCTTGTCTTCATTACCTGTAAGTTCAAAATGATCTTAACAGAAAAAAGCTTGAAAACATTAGTATGTGTGCAATTAATCTGTATGACATGTTTCACTTGGTGAATAGAGGTACTGAAATAAATAAACTTTACAATAATTATTATATATGTCTGTATAGGGCATCTGTTGTCATATTTAAAAACTAACATTTTATTTCCATTTTAATGTTTTAAAATATAGAATAACATTAAAGGTTTGCAAAAAGGTGTCAGGTACACAGGCGGTGGTGGTGAATAAAAGGGCTAAAAAGCAAATCCAGGCTGTGCACCATTTGATGGTTAACCACCATTGCGGTCGTCACAAAAGAAGACAGGAAATAAGCAACATTAAGAAAAAGGCCTGTTGAAGCTCCAAAGATATCTGGGGACCCAAATATACAAACGGGAGGAGTCTTGCAAATTCAAGGCCTCACTGATATCTGTATGTTTGAAGTCCTGTCAATAACCCCCAAACTGGGAGACCACATTTCAGAAATAATCTCTATTTCTGTCCAGAAGACTGCAGTCCTAGCAACAACTAAGACACCGCCCACCATGTATGTTTGCCCACTAATGCCAAAGGAACACATTTTAGATTTAAGTTTTTCTTATGTCACGAAGATCTGAAGGATTGAAACCACAGACCTCATCTTTGTTATGAACTTACAAGCAGAGGATTCAATATTTGAACCAGACATGGTGTTGCCCTCAGAAGATTTATTCATAACATACCCAACAGCAAAAGCAAGCAGGAGCCCGGTGATCCTGAGAGCAAGCTACTCTCAGCAGGAGGTGGCAGGCAGGAGGGGTGAGGCTTGATCTTTTGGTATGTTCACAATGAATGCGAGTGACATGACCGGGGCGAGTGATTTACGTTATCCCTATGTAGAGGCACGTTCAGGGACGAACCGATGCGAAGCAATGCAAAGGATGTGTTTCTAGCAATGCAAAAGACACGATTTAGCCCAATAGTGAATCGAAGATCTGACATTTCCTGTCAATTTCTGTTGTTTCAACCAATCAGAGACTTGTAGTTGTTGTGTCAAAGCTTTTTTCGAAATGGAAAATGGAATACTTCATGTTGACATAGGTAAGTAAGAAATGCTCTTTAGAGGTTTGTCGGTGGCTTTGAAAAAAAGACGCTTTAATTTAACCTTTAAAAGGACTCTTAAATCATTTGTCCTTCTCTTGTAGCTCCAGAGCTGGACCCAGCCAGCTGCCACCTCTGGTTCTCTCACCTGGCCTCTTACTCTGATCTCTCACTGTCCTCTCTGAGCTCCTGGGCACCTCCTTGCCATAACTCTGTTGTACGGGTGATCCGTCCCCAAAGCTGGATAACAGTTTCAGGTCCTGGATAGATGGAAGTACCACTTCCTAAACTGGGAGCATTCCTAGAGCATCACCGGTGCCGGCGAGGGACACCGGTGCCATTGTTTGGCTTTCAACATTTAATATAGCACTGTGACTCGCTTGGTAAAATCTCAGTCTGTCATGTTGAGTTCACCAGACAACAGGCAGGAGGATAGAAGCTCCTTCTATTTGATGACATGGTGAATCAAGTGGAACGTTGTCCCCATTGGCCATGCGAAGTGCTTGCGAAATGTCAAGGGAGTAACAACATGTGAAAGAGGTGAAAAATTAGCTGGAACCGACTTTGGTGTGAATGCACCATAAGTCCAAAGAACAGGCTTAGGTCATGCACATTAAGGCTGGACAAGGCAGGCAAATCTGATGGAGCTTGGCAAGGTTCATGGTCGTAGTCCAAGTCTTGGTCCAGAAAACAGAAGCCCGGCATAGATGTTTGTCAGAGGAACAGGTGAAGGACATGAACTTGATTGCGTTGCCTCATAAGGCAGCTCAGATGCGCATCGGATGATTGTTTTAATTATTGTTGAGTAGGAGTGTGTGACAGCAGACAGACAGGAAAGAATGTAACAGTTTCTGAGTATACTTTGCTAAACATATACACTATCATGATATAGCCTGCTATCAAAAGGGTGTTTTTAACTTGTACTTAATCCCAACAGTTGTTCGGGAATTTAATAATGTTTGCTAAACCTTTGTTGTGCCATGATGAAAAAAATGAAGTCAGATTGAGTTCTGAACCTTTAACCGGAGGACGACTCTAAAGGGGTTTGTGAGCAAAAAGAATTTCACACTTCCAGAGAGACAGCACTCTCTGCAGGGTGCGATCAGTGCAAAAGCTTGCTCCCACAGGACAAACCCCCAGTCTTCAGTCTATCCCCTGGCCAGAGATGATGACCACTTTTCTCCTTGAGCCCTCAAGGAGGGGGGGTGGCACCCTGCAGGAGCCACACATGGGCCTGGAAGAGGCCACGAGCTGAGTGAGACATGAGCCTCTCTGAAACTCAGTTCCTCCCAGGCATCGGAACAAACTGCCAGCCAATTCAAAGATAAGTCTGCTTCTTCTGGCTGGAGCCCTTGAGGACCCAGCCTTTACATTCTCCCTGCCAAAGCCATAGGAGGAAGGAGACGGGCCTGAACCACGATGGGCCCAAAAGACGCACCATCCAGCACCTGGTAGAAATCCCTCGTCGCCCAGGGAATATAACCCTGCATGCCGAGGACTTGACTGCGACCAGGCCAGAGGACATGGCCACATGTTGCTGCTGCTTGGCTGCAGGGCCTCCAAACTGCCCGACCACGCTGTCAGCTAGCCCATAGCTGCATGGCTGCACTCCGCTGCTGAACAGACCAACGACTTTTCCTGCATTTCAGTGCTCCTTCCTTGGATGGCCAAAGTGGACCGAACTCACATGAGGCACCGACAGGTTGGACAGAGAGACCCAAAAGGGAAAGGTTACATAGTCATTGGGAAATATTTGCGTAAGGCATGGCATGGGTTTTAAACAATGAAAGAACTAACGGAGATAGCTCATTGCTAGCATTTGGTACCATGTCATTGTCGAGTGTGTTTTTATGGTTATAACAAATGTTATCTCCACAAGGGTTTTATACATTGATGGGACATTAATGTTTACGTTATCCGGCCCACTCATTATGACTAAAATAAAAACCGAAGCTTTTATTTGTTAGCGCCGAAAGTCCGCTAGCCAAAATACTATTAGCTTCTGGTAGCTTCCGACTTCCGCACATTCAAAGAAGCTTGTTTTAAAGCATAACGCTTTTTTTGTTTCGCTCCGCTGTCGTTCGATAGAGCTATGAGCCTTATTCCCGCATTAATATTGAATATTAATGTCGATTTAAAGGCATTTTGACAACTTTAGGAGTAACCGGTTTTAGCGACCTTACAGCGCCCCCTAGCTCCCGGAGGTAAAATCGTATAAATAAAAGTAAGTGCTCCTAAAGTAAATGATTTTACTGGGCAAATCATTCTTTAAAATGTTTATTTTCTCAAATAACGTTTTGTGCAACTCTGGATTTGCATTGTGAATGGGTTGAAACACATGTCAAATGTTGTTCTGAATTAATTAAGCTAATTTAACCTCAATTACACGCCTTTTTGAATCCGATCTGCTGTGAACTGGATTCACTGAATTATTCTGATTATGACCAACCACTTTTGTTTTGTCTTTTGTGTTCTTTCGCATGTGTATATTTCCTTAGCTTAGCTTTCTTTTTATCTTCATTTTTCTTAGTAGTGTAGTTTCACTAGCCTAGTAGAGAGGATTTATTGATTGAAATATAGTGTTAATTCAGATAAACAGCATTAAATAGTGATGTTCTCTGGATGTTCATTTAATTTCTGTTAATAAATTCTTGAACTTGAAGAAGTTGTTGCTCCTTTATTCTGTGTGCAGAGTTTGCTGTTAAAAGATTGCTAGTACTCATCCCTTTTGACCCATGTCCTGATATCAGCTTAAGAGCTGATAATCACCAGATAATACTTAACAGAAAGAGAGTTATTTAATAAATATTAAATAACTTTAAACAGTGTATAATTGCACAACACCTTACCCATCTAATATTATAGAACCGCTAATCACTGTGTTATATTGCATCAGTGACGTGCAGTCAGGGGAGGCAAGTGAGGCCAGGTCTCATTATGGAAAGAAAGAAAATATATATTGATGATAACATAATATAAATCTGTGATTCACTCAGTCATTTGTAATAAAAGTTCTTTTTTTATCTAATTTCCTATTTTTTTTATCATATTCTATTTAAAAACGCAGACTTTTCGTTATGTTTCACGTAAATCCTTGGTGACGCTTGATAGCAAAGCCGGTGAGACCGCAGCGATCTTGGCCTCCCCTGGGATTGCGCAATCCCATGTTAACTGCACTGGCTTCCATTCTGTGAATGCATCTCCCTGTCTCTAGATCATAAATTAATTTGTTCAAACAGTTATGAACTGATTTACCACAATTTAATGTATGTGGATTACGAATTGTTTTTTGGTCATCAAACTGTGTGCAGGTAACATGTTTTCGTGCTACTTGGCGATCATAACCGGCAAAGAACTGGTTGTAGGTGCATGGACTTCATTTATAAGTAAAGGGTAAGACAGCGATAATTACTCATGTTTTGTTTTTGTAATGAAATGTGCGTAATGTGGGTTATAGTTTTTAAATGTGTTACAAATGCAGAAATCCATCATAACTCAAACTGTTACCAATCAAATGACAAAAAATGTAGTATTATTTTTTTTCATCAAATAATCAATATTTTTTCCATGTCTTTTGGTGAATTGATTTGGCTCAGTCTCCTTCAGCACTTTGCAATGAGTCTACTCTGTAGAGTGTATATATTTGTAAATATGACTCTGATGACGTCAGTGCTACACCAGCTATGTACCCTACAGCACGTCACAGTATTGTATCAACTAGAAAACCCCATAATTCAAACAGACCACAGGTGTTGCACATAAAGTTAGAGGCGCAAGAATGTCTTGCCTTTTGCGTGAAAAAAAAAAATCTTCCAAATCTGCGCTGGTCTTATTTTTTTCTACTGAGGCCTTCCTCTTCTACTCATAATGTATAATGTATGCGGTTTGCTTCTTGCAGCTCTCAGCCATTTTCAAAGACCTTAATTTTTCCTAATGAAAGAAAAATGGCACATTCACTATGCACATTTGAGTGAAATTATGTTGGAAAATGTAAAAATAGAATTCCCTATTGCTCATTATTATGATTCAGGTATTTGCAAAAATATTGAATTGCTTTGTGTTTAGTTTATTAGTTATTTCTTGTGTCCTTCTGTGTACTTACATTGTTTCCCCATACATTACAGCACATTACATTATTTACACAGACTTTGTGTTTTAAAGCCTTTATTTCTGTTAGATATGATTTGCCACTAAATGAAAACATTTAAGGTTAGAATATTAAATTAGACCAACAGAAAATGTGGGCTCAATGAAAAGTACAACCAATACCTGCTTAGAGGTTGTTAGTTTCAAAAGGTTTGATTTGATTTGATTTGATTTGATTTGATTTGATTTGATTTGATTGAGAGTCTCATTTGCTCCTGACTGGATACAGGAGCTATTCTGCCTGGTGTCTTTCATTTTCATCACAAATATATTTCTAAAAAATTACATACACAGTCTCACACACACATAGACATACATGCACAACAAACTGTGAAAGCACAGTATGAAACAAAACAATATTAATGATAGTAATATATCAGATATATACATAAAATACAATACAAAATAAAAATTATAATTATCGACAGTAATTTATCTAAGTTGGAAGGTCCCAAAACATACTTTACAAAATTCTGTTACCCACAACAGCGCTTCAGAAATGATTGTAATATACATTACAAACTTACTACATTACTACAAGGTACTTTTAATCTGACAATCAAGCCTAATCATGTGCATATTCAATGCAATTTTAAATGAATTCTCTGATGTTTGAATACGTGCTTTCTTCAGTCTTCAACTCTCTCTTCTTTGTCGTCCCTGTAGAGAAATGTAACGCAGCATAGTTCTGATGTTCTCCATCATCTGTCTGAGTGGAAACATAGTAACAAATTCCAGAATTTTTGTCATATCCAGATGATTTTTATATTTTAATATAACAAACTGATTAGCCGATAAGTGTGATTACTCACATCATCATCTGGTTGGCTCATGTCGTTGTGCTGTGCTTGTGAAGAGGAGCTTTCTAGACACATTGATCAAAAAGCTATTTGTGTTATAAAATTATTATTTTTTTCTGTGTTCTTTTTCAATTTATTTTGTTTTATCAATACTTACCTCTACACCTTTGGCAAGATTTTCTTCGAGTTTGGCAGCAGAATATTAAAACAATATTCACAATTAAAGAAATCGCCAAGCAGATCACTGTGATCACCAGCAACAGGACTTCAGAACTGAAAGAATGAGCTAGAAAACAGGGAGATAATGACACGATTGTTTTTGATAAAGAGATGACAGCATTGATATATATTGTTTAAGAGCACTGTAAAAGAGACGCTTACAAATTTCTACTTTGGTTCCGTCTCCAAGTAATATCTCTCCACATGTGGCCACGGCACAGTAATAAGTCCCAACATCAAAGGAGGTAACCTGCTTAGGCAAGTTATAACTACATTTCTTCTGAGCATTTGATGTCTCCTCACATTGTTTAGATATGTTTCCATCAATGTAGATGAGATCTAGCAATGGCTTGTCTGATCCAGCTCTGAACCAGAACACGCTGGGCTCTATTGAACAAGTATTTCTCTCTGGCTGAGAGAAGAGAGAGCACTCCAGCTTCTGTGAGTCTGCTGGACCAGATGGATCTAAAACAGCTGGCTGCTGAACGACATGGGAGCCAGATGTTGACTCAAGGTTTCCTGAATAAATAAAGTTATCATTAGTTGTGGTAGTAACAGTAAACAATATTAAAACAAAGAAGAAAAACATTTAGCGGTGTTGGTAATATAAAAAATATTGTACATTTAAATGTTTCATTTGTTGGAGCTTTAGTGAAAGCATAAAGCACTTATTGCATTTTACTTAACATATTAGTTTTCAGATTATGGAAGTGATCATATTTTTTTACTAAAGAAAGATCTCATGTGTGGAAAAGATGAAGTTCTTTACTAACAGATTTCATCATGGCAAAGCATTTCAAAAATATATATAGTTTGAAATACAAGTTGTTGTTTTTTTCATTTAAATATACAATTATTTTACAAAATATTTTTTTTGCGTTTATCTTGCTTTTATCCTAACCCTCCCAAAACTGAACCAATATTGTCACCTTAAAAACTACTAATCCTTTTAAAGTGTGTTTTTAAACTTTCAACTCCTCAAACAATCCACCAGGCAAAATATAAAAACATACAAAATAGAACCACAAAAATGTTGTGTTCACATTCATTCACTTTCATATAGAATATTTGTCAGCTGCATAGACATTGCTGTCCATAACAAACTATATCAGGTTCAGCAGACAAAGCCTTCCAGAATTACAATAACATACACAGTCATATTCAAAACATTAGAATATGCATTTTCAAAAGGCTTGTTCGTCAAATTAAAAGTACCTTTTGAAAAAAAAACTTTAAAATTGTATTAAACATACTTGTCATTAAGCCCCCATTTTTGCATCATAATTCTTTTGATTTTTTATTGGTCTGATAATATTATATGCTGTGTTTTGATTAGTTTGAGGTGGAAGAAAGTCATTATTAACAGAAATAAAGGCTTTAAAATATTGTCAGTCTGTTTTAACTTATTTGAAGTGTTTTCCTTAGTGAATTGAGTCACTGGAATATAATCCATCCATCCATCCATTTTCTAACACGTCAATCCCTTGTGTCGTGAGGGGTGCTGGGGCCTATCCCCAGCTGTCAATGGGCGAGAGGCTAGGGTGTATATAAATGAAAAGTTAATTTATTTAAATGTATTGAATATGACTGTATACACAAAGCAAGTTTATGTTCTCAGTTTATGTTGTGTTTATATAACCTTGCCTGCAAAGGGATTTCTAGCAGTATTCACAAACACATGAGAATCCAGCTTGAACCGTTTGTGTTCAAACCAGCAACAGTTTGGGCCAATCGCATTGCAGTATTGTGGTTTAAGGCGGGACATACTGGTGCAACAAAGCAAGAGCACATGCTTAGCTGCTGCTATCACATCTGTTTTGTCAGAATCTACAATTTCATCTTTGAAAGAAGAACTGCAAGATGACCCTTGACTAGAGCTTATCTTCTTCAGGTTTCTCATAACGCCTGCTGCTGCTTATGTTTTTGGTTTGATACCATGATTGACTAAAACCAACCTTTGGTAGGCGGGCACCAGGTGTTGCTTCGCCCAGTCAGCTCAGAAGGTTCTGCTGAAAGGTCCCACCTTTCCCCAAACAAATTCAAATGGAGCCGTCCCAGATTGATAATGTGCTGAACTAGAGCGCTACACATTACCAATCTGGCTGGCCTGGTTAAACTTTTTATTAAAAAGTAACAAATTTTTTTAATCTAACCTTTTAGTTAACCAGGATAAAGCCCAATTGAGATTAAAACCCTCTTTTTCAAGGGAGTTCTGGGTAAGAGGCAGCAACAAACAGAAACACAAAAAGTTACATAGTTAAAAGAATTGCATAATTACCTTTTAATAATAAATAAGTCCCATTCCACATAGATTGCACCCAACTGATATGACCACAGTGATACAATCCCTCATCTTCCGTAGCAGTTTTAAAGATTGTTAGATTGCTCATTTTGTCATTAAGTGTTGTGTTATAATTTGTGGAGGAAAATCCTTGTCCATAAATGGGTTTTGTAGTCTGACGTGCCATTGAGATTAATTTGAGATTATCTCCTGCATTCTGCTTATACCAGTAAATCCAATCCATGCTCTGAAAGTCCTTTGTGAAAGCGCATGTAAAAATCACAGGTTTGCCCAGTTGAACTGTTACCACTGGAACCAATGAATCTGCATTTAAAGAAGAAAAAAAAGAAATCTACGTTAGGAAAAACAATGGAATAAAATCATATAATAAAAAGACAGGTTGCCGTGATGAGATATAACGGAATATGATATATGACATAGCTCACTAAGCACTTAGATCCTTCATGAAGGTAAAACATTGTGGCCCATAAAAGACACATATTCACACTTTTTTCATTCAGACCTTTGACATTTAAATCAAAGAGAGATGTTGCGTAATTCCCACTTTCATAGGCATCTCATTGGCTTTCTTAGAAATATGATCAAAGGGCACTTCCTGCCACAGTGAGGCTAATGTTCAATGCAATATGTATTTTGTAAAGAATAGATGTTTTGGACTTTCATTAAAATATCTGATTTTATGTTTTTTCATGTTTTTTTTCTGAACTATACTTTTTTTGAATTTATTCTTAATCAACACTTTAATTACATTTTCACACAAACAGTATCAGAGCTTCAATGTATGATGTTTGATGTTTAAAGCAACTCAGTTCTGAAATAAACTATCAACCTACAAATGATCTAAAAAATACTAACTTTCACCTCACTGAAAGCTAATAAACAGCTCTAAGAAACTTTTGGTATTTTTTACTGTCATAATTATTCCAGTGTTGCCATTTCTCAATATGTTATAGGCTAAGAAGCTAAGATAAGATAGGCTTTATTGATCTCACGTTGGAGAAATTAACTTGTCCCATCGGCTCAATAGTCAATAGTCAGAAGCAGGTGCCAAAAGTAGGAAAAGGTGCATCAGTTATATACAGTGTATCTTCATATATACAGTGGACCAAATAGAAAATGAGAAAAAAATAAAAATAAAAATACAAAAGAAATCGTAGTAGGCAGATGATTACATATGTACATTCACAGTTAAAAAGAACCATTAATCAGTAGATAAACTATAGAATTGCATATTATCAGTTCCTGGGTTATTGTTTTTTTTGTCGTTTTTTTATGTTGTTTTTTTGAGTTCCCTGTTTCGTTTAAAGAATGTAAATGTAGCAATGCCAAAGTTTGAGATCATCACTGTGGGGGATAAATTTGACCTCGGAATAAAAGCTGCTGCAAAGTTACCAAACGGTTAAGAAAATCCCGTAGTTTTAGGTTACAAATTTTAAAAGAAAGAAACTTCAATTCTTACTCCAGGAATTGTACATTGAGAAACAGCGCCAATGCAACGAAAAGTAAAATGTTGCATATACAGTTATCACACACAATACAAAATGCTAAATTATATTTTATAATTACCTAAAATGCCACTTACTTCCATGATGAAGAAGAATGTATAGTGTGACCCAAAACAAGAGCATCTTGACACATCTCTTCACACTCTGTGATGCATAAAAGACTGAGGGAAGTAGGGCAATTTCACACCTATGCTAACGAATCACTGTATTTCCTGCCTCGCTCACTTTTTCCAGCAAAAGTAAAAAAAAAAAAAAAACGTAAAAGTCTTACAGAAAGTGATGTAGGCTCAAAATTTACACTTAATACTGAAGAAATTATTCTCTGACCTCAGGGCCAGACTGACAAAGTGGCAAGGATATCTTTTAATCAGCATGTACTTTAGAAAGTTAGAAGAGGGATTAAAAACACTTCATTAAGTCCTAATCTGACTTGGACTTTGGAAAAAGTTTCCAGATGACATTAGATTGCACAAATAATCTTCTATTCCACCAACAGTGCATGATGTATGAAGATGCCATCATGAAATATTTCAGCTTGTGATAAAATTGTAACTCTCTTTAAGTAACCTTTGGTCTGTTAAAGTTGAAACCCCTCAAAGTTTTTTAACTCTGACCTTTTCCCCTGGAAAGAAATTTTCAGTTCATTCTGAGACCTTGACTTCGGCTTCCACTTGGTTCTTGTTATTTATCTCTGGAGATTTCTCCCTGCAAAATATTAAACCAATGGCTTTGCAATCCTGTAGAAGCTGTCATTCCTTACAGCAGTCTAATGTAGATGTGTGTAAAATACTCTATGTTTGTGCCTCTGAGAGCTGAGTCAGAGTGCAAGTGTGATAAAGAGGAGAACCTTTATTAGTGGTGCTAAAGATGGGAGGGTCAGAGAGATGAACCATGACTGACTGACCAGCAACACACAGAAACAAGAAGTCGTGAAACCTGGATGAACTTGGTTAAAGTTTGGGTGTGTTTGTTCTACCCTTTAACATGTCCAGGCCTGGCTTTAAGTATCTGGGTATCAATATCAGCAGAGATATGCAGAAACTGCATCAAGAAATATTTTATTCTTTACTTGAAAAGGTCAAACTCGACGTAAAAAGATCGTAAAACACTCATCATATCTCTGTCAGGTAAAGTGAACGGTTTTAAAATCAACATGATTCCAACATTTCTGTACTTATTTAAATGTATCCCCCTTTATCCTTCCAAATATTTTTTTTAAGTCCATTGATAAATCTTTTACTGCATTCGTATGGAATAATAAAAAGCCAAGACTAAGACTTGAAATCTCACAGATACCTAAACAGCATGGTGGCCTCGGCCTTTCAAACTTTTGCCATTATTATTGGACACGTTAGGGAAATTTTCACGTTTTAATTGTCTGATACATAAATTTCATCTCCCTTTCTTTCAAATATGTCATTTTCTGCAACATCAGGACCTTAACTTTCCTAATGTCTCACGAACCTCCGTTTTATTTGACATTCTGCAGAGCCCTGTTGACTCTAAAGGTTTGATCTCAAAACTACAGGATCTTTCAGGAATATTTCTCTAACAAACATCAACACAGACTGGGGGAATGAATTGTGAGAGGTTATAGATGACATCTGGTACTGTGCTTTACAAAGATTTAAATGATAGCACTTCCTGTGCTAGATGTACCGTAAGTGTCATACAGTTTAAGGTTGTAGAGAAAGCCCACTTTTCTCAAGCAAGACTTGAAAGAATAAACCCTGGGTTAGATGCCATGTGTGATAAGTGTCATCATTTTCCAGCTAATCTGACCCACATGTTTTGTTCATGCACTGCCTTGATAACATACTGGACCACAGTTTTCAAAATACTATCAGGGGCACTTGATGTTAAAATTCCACCGAAAGCAGCAATTGCCATTTTTGGTTTTACGGCTAAAAAAAATATGCAAAGCATTGTGTTTTTGCAGAGCTATATGTTCTGGGGGGGGAGAGATGTAGGATTGAATGTGTTTGGCCCTGTTTTTGTTTTGTCTCTTTCTTTGGGTTGGTGTTGATTGTCAGCATGAATACTTGTTTTGTATTGTTTTGCCTAGGTGGTGAGTAGTGTAGAGGTGGCGGGTTGGATCCTCATAAGCATTACTTCTTTACCATCCCCTTTTCAAATCATGTATCTTTTTGCTTTGTAAGATAAATCTGCATACAGATTATTTTACTTGCAGGTTTGAAACAAAAAAAAAATAATAAAAAAATGTAAATGTCTACACTGATTGCATGTAGAAGAATACTGCTGCGCAGAAGTCCAAAAAATCCACCAAATGCATCCATCTGGCTTGGTGAGCTCATGAATTTTATCCAGCTAGAAAAGGTTAAATAATCATTGAGAGGCATTAAAACAAGTTTTACTCTACTTGGAATAAAATCCTTATGTAGCTAACCAACCTTACCACACTGCCTAACAGTATTCAGAACACCTATACACCAAAACAACTTAAAGTCTAACTCTTGGACTGAATGTGTTTTAACGCAGATGCATTCAAATAGTCACCAGAGTAAAGAAATGTATATTATATGTGAATTATGTGCGCCGTTTGGAAGTAATTTCGATAAAACTTCCTGTATAAGTGAAAGAGCCCGAACATTCCTCAATCGGGCTGCTCCGGAATGTGACGTCACATACAGAACGAGTACCATGCATCCGGCTGCTAACACTACGACTTTCGCTACCGTTTTATTAAATTTAATTAATAACTCTTACTCTACGTACAAAAAAATGCATAAAAAAATGTCTGATACATCTACAAACTCCGATACCGAATATATATATATATATATATATATATATATATATATATATATATATATACGAAGAAACGGAGTTTGAACAAGGTGAACCTGAGGAGACTATATCTAACGCTGCCCAAGACATAGAGCCCATGCTCCATTGTAAGTACCCTTCAAAATCCTCGCTCGTGAAGTGTGAATTGAATAAAACACTTTTGTCACTGCCGGCAATCCAGTCCTTTCGCGTTTCTTTTACAAATTTATCCCATTTCTTTCAGATCTTTTGATCCACCGGCCAAGTATGTAGCGCTACTTTCTGGCCTGCACTATACCGCGGTGAAGTTGGCTTGACATTAGATATTCAAGCTCCGCGGAGTCAGCGGAGCACTCTTGAGAAACAAAAATCAAATCAGATTTGTTGACGGTCCCACCGCGTATGGGAGAAGGGAGCAGCTGAGAGACGCTGGCCGAAATCGGAGTCCTTCAACCGGATCAACCGTGAGCTAGATCCCGCTGACTCTGCGGAGCTTGAATGTCCAATGTCAAGCCAACTTCACCGCGGTCTGCACTACAGCCAACTACGCACCTAGAAGGCATTTTATTGTGGACTTAGTTCGCCGATTTTTTTTTAAAAGCGCTTGCTCAAAGTAGACGTGGATCAGCAAATTTGGTGTGTGAAAGAAGATACTGGAAAACATCCATATAAATCCTTGTTCGCCGTACCGGTTGTACAATGTGAACAATGTGTGTTTCTATGCAAGTTCGCTTCGCGCAATCTGTGTTCTTGAACTGACGTCACACGTCGGAAATGGCCGATCGTAAACGGAGGCAGCACTCAAACGCGAAATACCATAATCGCTGTAAAAAGTGTGCAATATTTCATATTTAAACTTAATTTGAACACTTTTGATACATGAATATTCAAAGTTTACCTTGTTCTGGAAGTTATTCAACGGTTTTCAGGAATTTTTTTCAGTCCAAGAGTTAGACTTTGATGAACCTCAAACTTATTCAACTATCAAGACACCAGTAATTTCTTCTTTTTTCCCCACCAACTGAAATTCTCTTGCCCTAATCTCCAACTCTTTCCACTCGCTTCCAGCTAGAGATAGTATGGCGGCCCGGTTTTGCCCCCCTCTCTCTCTCCTTCCAACAAAGGACTTATTTTTCAAGTAACCCAGGCTGAAAAACTGTATTTTCCCACTCTCCCAGGTTACTTGAACTCACCTTAGTTACATGACAGCAAAGAGGTTATGTTTACAAGCTGCTGTGACTTCCCACTAATTAAGAGTGTGAGGGTGAGAAGTTGCTGGAGTAGCAGTGTTTGATCAATCTATTTGGCTAAAGTTGCATAGTAAATGCACTTTTAAATAGTGGTGGCCAAAGAAGCCTCATGGACCAATGAAGCTTTCCAGCCCACTGCTGTGCCTAAAGGTTAATTAATTGATGCTTTGTTCATTGCTCACTAGTGACATCTGCTGCTGCACAGATACTGTGACAGCCTAAATTTTTTAAACGTCAGAAAATAGCAGACTGTGCAATATTGGATATTTTTTTGAACCCATGTGTCATTACATTTTAGTTCTTAAAATGATGTATACCCAAAATAATGCTGCTAATATGTTAAATGAATGTGGCAATTGTTTTAGTCAATGGACTTAGTGACTGATGGTACAATCATGTCATGGGCTGATTTAGCAATGAAGAAGAACTGTATCTGCTTGAGATCCTTTATGGGTAGCTGCACAGAGTTTCACTTTTCCAACAGCATTCAGTCTGTTTCTCTTGTGTGAGACTGGAGTGCCTTTGCTGCTCAAACAACAACATGTCAAATTTCATGTGGATGGGTATTTGGGTAATAATTATTTTTATTCATGGACAGGACTTTTTTCACAGTTTATGGTTTAAGGTGGTTTATTCTTTGGCTGAAACCTTCCCAGCCTTGGAAAACACTTTCTCACAAGGCTCTGAGAATGCTGGTGAATACAGAAATCTCTGTCCCATGCGGTACAAGTGGGGATCCACATGTTTCTGAATATGCCAGTACTCCAGGGGGTCCTCAGGTCTCCTCAAGTGGACTTCTGCCAGGTGTTGCTCCACTTCTGCAATGGCATGTGGCATTGTCTCTTTTGGTCCACTGTTGCATCTTGCAGACCCCACAGTTCATCTATAAATAGCAGAAATAAATCATTACATATAATCATACAACACCATCAGCTGAAGTACAGCAATACTAATATGTCAAGGTAAAGAAATTTACAAAGTAAATAAAAAACTCACTAGAGCCAATGGTGCCTTGCTGCTGTGTCTATAATGTATATATAATTAAAAAAAAAAATTAAAGCAATGCTTTCGAACGCTGTGGTTCTGTTTAAGGCAGCCATGCTCAAAGTCTACGAAGAAGAGTGCAGCTTTGCTGTTAACATTAAGACCAGGGCTCTAATTTATAAACCTTTGGGTGGAATCCATAGTAAAAGTGTATGTATGCCAAAGAACTATTCTAATTTATAAAACCATGCGCATTCAAAGAAGCACGCAATTTTGCTTTATAGATCATAGCTGTACCTGAACATTTGCGTACCAGGTTCCGCCTCATGTTCTGCCTTCAACACATCCAGGTCAATCCAAAGCACCTCATGAATGTTAATGTGTGTTAAAAATGTGTCAGCTGATCTTTTTTTTTCATCATGGTCACGTTGCCAATATGGAGAAAACCCCTAGCAACAATAAGCCTAGTAAGTTAATTTAATATCAAAGTTAAGCCTGTTCTGGCCTTATGTTAGAAACAGGGTAGTATAATCTAACTGTTCTGTCCTCCCGACAGAGACAGATAGAGAGCTGTGTACGTGAAGGAGTGGAGTGATATTACACACTTGGAAAGAATTTTTAGTGCACCTTATAAGTGGACAAAAGCTAAAATTAAGGTCTCATCATTTAATCTCCAGCTTTTTTCCAGCATCAGAGCCTGCTGGACCATGGGGGCCTTCCTCTTGTCAATTCTATTATTATTTTGCAAAGTGTCCTTAAAGTTAAATTAGGTTAGGTATTTAGAAAATTTTAATTATGTCCATAAACACAAGTTTATGTTTCCAGACAGAGAGGGAGAGACCATTTGAGAAGGTTAAAATGTTTAAGCTGAAGAAAATCTTAATGGTCCTCTTTCAACCTTTTTTGAGAAACCCCTTCAAGTACATTCCATGTTTATTTGTTTAGGTTTTGTTAATGAATAAATCATTATAATAATTACTGAGCACCAGTGTTGTAGTACTCGAGTCCGAGTGATTAGCTAAATTTAGAGACTCGTGACTTGACTTGGACTTGAGCACTGATGACTCGAACTTGGACTCGGACTCCTACATTCAGATCATACTGACTCGGAAATTGAGAAAAAGACTCAAATTTTTTTTTTATATCATTAGGCTATAATTTTAATATGTCATTAGAATATTATTTGGTGTATGATTTTAATATCTAAATTATTAGTGCAATGGAATGTTACTGCTTCATGTCATACATCACACGTCACGGCATGTTCCTACAACGAACGTTAATTTTCACTGCGGCAAGCCTGGAGGAGAGATGAGTGCCCCGAAGATTGTCCGTTTCGCATTTAAGGATTTCACCTGCATTGGCAGAAAATGGAGTGCAAAATGTTCCATATGTAGCAGAACAATCGAGGAAACATTGGGGACTACCTCAAATTTCAATCGACATCTGTCAAGACTGCATCCAGAAAAGTAAGTGACATGCTACGTTAAGTTAACGTTAACTGCTATGATGGTTGGCTAGCTAATGCCGCCACCTACAGTAGAGAGTTTGCCCATCAATAGGATTTTACTAGTGCGTGCTGATGTCTACAGTATGTGCATAGTATGCAATATTACAGTGTTATAGCCTTACAGCATATTATTCCGTTATTTGTATTGGCTATTTTGAGGGTGCATTCAAGGAGCATAGAAGTTCACGTTAACTTGGACTCGACTTGATCAATAAGGACTTAACTTGGATCAATAGTGACTCGTCTCGGACTTGACTCGGATGAGTAGTGGACTTGACTCGGACTCGACTCTGATTTTTTTTAATGACTTGGACTTGACTCGGACTTGAACACTGGAGACTCGAACCTGGACTCGGACTCAAGGCATAGTGACTTGACTACAACACTGCTGAGCACTCCAGGTAGGTTGCAGCTCTGGAATTTAACGTCACTGGAGGAGAATGGGTCCCTGGTTGTTTAGAGTTTGATTCTTACCAAATCCTCAGAATTTAATGAATCTATTTATTGTTTATTGCCCCCCCCACACACACACACACACACACACACATATTTCATAGGCATAGGAGATGCCAGCAGTGCAGCATCTCTCTGAAATACATTTTACAATTTTTGACTTTTCACAGTCTGTTGAATCTGTTTATTGGACATTTTCTCTGGAGGAATAGTAGGTGAATAATTATTATGCACATCTTGATATGGGATGTTGCTCCCTCCCCCATTATATAAATACACCCTACCTCATATGGTTAAATTCAAATTATCCAGCTTAAAGTTGGAAAATATGCATAAAATGTATAATACTGTCAAAACCCTTACTAGCATAGTAGCTGTGCACACAATCTGCTTGAAACAAATGGGAGTTGGCAAGGACTTGAGCAGACAAGGCCTGGCAAGGACAAGTTTTGTTTTTCTTCACTTGTTCTAACTGGTTTACATTCAGTGATCCAGGATTAGAACCAAAGTTATACAATTAACAATTCTATGCAAAACTGAGCCTTAAGTTTCAGTTTAACTAAAGCAAGTGTGAATAGGAAACAAGTGCTTATCCTGGAGGTCAAAACCACTCATGTGCATGGACACAAAGAGGTACATCAAAGCCTTAAATGGTGTGGTGTGTGGATAGAGAGCTAGCAGCAAAATCCCGGTACATCATTCAAACAAAGATTTTGGCAGGGCTAACATTATTAGGCATTTGATACAAAAAGAGCTTTACAGGACTCTACATATTAGCATAACAGCAACACATAGATGTCTCTTCTCTGACACATCAGAGCATGAATTCACAGTAGGGATTGATAACATAAGTGATAACATAAAACTAATCAAAATCAGAATTTGACAAGTTTTTGCACACAAGGAATTCAACTTTAGTTTCCACTCTGCTTTCAATTAACACAGTTTAAATATAATAAATTGTGTTAGCGAACATGTTCATATACAGTGTTTTATAAAGCAAAGCCATGATTAAGAGCTGCCTTTTTCCTGACCCTAGATCTGTACATGTCCTGGATGGAAAGAATTATCCTGTCTGCAGACCTACTGGGCCTTCATCCAAACAGCAACTATGTGTGAGGACCATATCAGGTCCCAAGAACGAGCGGTTTCTAGGAACCGGAACACATCCACAGCAGAAACTGTGTTTTTTTATCTTTTATGATGAATAATATCAAAAGAAAAACAAAGCTCAAATATTAACTGTAAAACTAATATTAGCAGCAAAATGCTGCCAATCACACAGGGATCCAAAAAGTTATTGACAGAGTTCCTCATCAAATGCCCGCATCACCTCGTAATGTTCCCTGAGCAGTCCTCCAAAAAAGTCTCCATCGGTACAGTTTCTTCTTCTCATACAGCTGATAGTTCCAGCAAGCGCAGTGGGTAGCGCTGTTGCCTTGCAGCAAGAAGGTCCTGGATTCAAGTCTGACCCTGGGTCTTTCTGCATGGAAAGTTTGCATGTTCTCCCTGTGCATGCGTGGGTTCTCTCTGGGTACTCCGGCTTCCTCCCACAGTCCAAAAACATGAGTGTTAGGTTAATTGGCCTCTCTAAATTCTCCTTAGGTGTGAGGTGTAACCAAAAGAATGGTTGTTTGTCTCTGTGTTGCCCTGCAATAGACAGGCAACCTGTCCAGGGTGTACCCCGCTTCTCACCCGTTGAATGCTGGAGATAGGCACCAGCACCCCTCATGACTTTTGTAAGCATGTTAGAAAATGGATGGATTGCAATGGAACAGAGCAGATCAAAACCTCTCTGGGACATGTGTCCCATGCTGTTCTCCTTCTTATAAGAAGATAATAAATTCTGACTGATAACAATCACCAATCTCTGTCTTGATAAGTAAGGGACGCAATGAAAAAGTTAGATTTTTTTCCGCAACACACGGAAACTAAGAAATGTATTCCACTAGATTGAACCTTTTTGTAAAACGTTTTTAGGCAAATATTGGGCAATATCAAATCTTGTTGTTCTCAGCACATTACTGTATTCGATCTTGTCTTTGTAGTCTATTTTGTCATGGGGCGATGTTAACACATAACCCTAGATGTACTCAGCTACACTATTCTTCTCTTCAGATTTTTTTTACGTGTTTGAGATTTGTCATTAACTTGCCTGCTTCAAGCTGCTCAACCATGCCTACTAGTAAATGCACTATATTCCTAAAGGTATTGGAGCATTGCCTTTACACATAAAAGCATTTGAGTGGTATAATTTCTTTATCCATCTAGTTTATCATGATAGGCCACCATTTGAAGCTTCAGTTCTGTCAGGATGTGCATTTACGTATATTCATGTATCCTGTGAGACCAGTCAAGTTCTCTTGGACAAAACCTGTTAATTCATATATTTAATTCATATATTTGACTGTTGTGCAATTCAAATTAATTAGGTTATCTAATATTTAATTAAATAACCTCTACTTAACGATCTGTTAAGTATTGCCCTGTGAATACCAACCCAATTTGTCGATGATATTAGATCAATGAAATTGATTGAAAGAGTGATTTGAGCGCTGGCATTTCTCAAACAGCAAACTCTGCACACGTATGAATAAATTAGAGACAACTTCTCTTCAAAACATAAGAATTTATTAACAGAAATAATTATACTTAAAGTTAAACATATTTCAATCAACGAATCTTTGCCTAGGCTAGTGAAACTTAACCAAAAATATTTAGCTATAGACAAAAGAAAACTAATGAACTATGTACACACAAATGAATAAAAGGACAATTAAAAATGTTTAAAAACCATTATGAAGGATTTTAACGTTCAGTGTGGTTGTTTATTTTTAATAACCAAAGTTCATCTTGAGGAATTTGGAAAGATGTTCAATTAGGTTTAACTAATTCAGAACACCCATTCACAATGCAACTCAAAAGTTAGATAAAACATTATTTCTGAAAATTATATTTTAAAGAATAATTTGCTAAATTTAAAATCAGTAGCCTTTAGGACATTATTCTATATGACAGTATTCTATATGTCTCAACATTATGTAATTATTTCACAGGAAATAATTGTTTTGAATAAACCTTTAAAATGCAAAATAGAACTATTTGAAAACATACGAAAAAACTAACAAAGCAATCAGCTAAATAGCTCAATCGTTTAGGGCCCCAAAATACCATTAATCAACTTTAATGTTCCTTATTAATGTTGTACAAATGCTGGTGGTATTATTGGGCAGCTGTGGAGTAGACAAAAACAAATGTTAGGTTTAAACAACTGTACTGCCTTGGTAACTAGCGGCAGCAAGCTATTAGCGTTAGTGGCTAATGAAACACCAGGGTCCAGGGAGCTTGTTTAAACTGACTATTTACTCATAATTCAGTGTAACGGGTAGCTCTGAAAACACAAATGTTAACGTCCCATCAGTGTTTAAAACCCTAATGGAAATAAAGGTTGTCATAACCTTAAAACACAACCCATGAACACCTTAGCAAAGCTTTGTGGCCTGTTAGCACTAGCTTCCATTTTAACTTTATACATAGTAAAAATAATGAAAAATAAACAATATTGCTTCATACAAACTATCTATCTTTATTTCTGCAAAACCCCAAATCCTTGTAATGTGTCCTGTTCTGGTGACAGCAGGTTGTCTGGTAGGCGTTACAGCAGTTCTTGGCTGAGTCGTTTCAGGAAAGTAGGCAAGCCCTGGCCGAGCACCAAATGATTGTTGCTTTAGTTGGGAAGTGATTGGTAAATCAGCCTTTGGTAAATTATTGCTTTCATTCTGTCTAGTTCTTTTATTAGTCTTGTGGGTCTGTGACTAGTGTTATGATCTGGCTCTTAGACCACAACAAATCAAAGGGAAGCCATGCATGGGGTAACTTAAAATGGGAATTTATTTGACAAACAAAATCATAACTTGTTGGATAGGAGAGGGAAAGAGAGAAAAAGATGGCAGAGAAACAAAAAAGAATGAGCTCAACTCCTCCGAGCTGATCTGGTCCGGTCTGGTCTGGTCTGGTCTGGTCTGAGCTGAGCTGAGCGTCTGGCGGTTGGGTGGGGCCTCAGGTGAGGAAGATGGCTGATTCTTAAACTGGGCCTGATGTCAGTCTGGCCAGCTGCCTCCACTCCCAATCAGCACCAACTAGGAGCTCTACCCAGGGACTTATAGGAAAGGCCTTGGGCCGTAACACTAGAGAACACCATTAAACTCTACGGTAAGTGAACAGTAACATCCCTGAGGGATGTGCTGGCTGAGAAGATAAATCACTGACAGCGGCGAAAAAAGGTAACGCTTGAAGATAGTATATTGATCTGGATTTAATAGGACATTTTATCGTGGACTAAGCATCGCTTGAAAGAGGATTTCTGTGAAGCCCTCCAGCATACAGGCTCCTCCACAAAAGCTTTTTCCGACTTTGTGCAGATCGCAGCTAAAAAGTAGGAAATACTCAACGTTAGCCCAAACAACCCTGCTACCAGGGTTGTTTGAAGGAGTAATTTAATGTCATAATTTGACTCAGAGTAACAGCTTCCGAGTTTTCTGAAACAGAAAAGCCAGCGTATGCAGGAATTTACCTCAGAAATTACTCTGGAGATCCATTAACTCGGCTTTGTGAAACAAAACCCTGAAGGCAGATGAGCAAAGTTTTCCTCTCAGGGAAACATCTGTTTGGGATTTTTTGGTTACGATGTGGCACACTGAGATCTAATGTGCTTTCAGACAAAGGTGTGGGTCGGGTGATAATTTGGACCTCATGTTTTGCTGACTTTGTTTACAGTTCATAGCTGAGAAGCTTCTAGTGTTGATTATAGATTGTTTAATAAAAAAAAAACACACAACACATGCTCACTAGAAGGCTAATGCCTTACTAAATGAACAAAGCATGGTGTCTCTTCTTGCAATCTCTATTAACAGTGAAACTTCTTTGCATTTCAACTTCACATTCTTCATCAAACAAACATTAAAAATATGCTTAAAACATACAACATATATCCAGTTTAAAGAATAAGAAATTGTCATGCTAAGCTTTAACAACAACGTTGCACCAAATACAGTATTTGGTCTCAAGATCAATTACAATTACAATCAGCTATAGAGAAATCAAATATCTGCACATATGTTCATTTTGGATAATCCCTATTGATGGACATTGCCATTTTTTAAGGACAGTTTGATGTTTGAATATGTGGAGTCCTCCGATGTCTCCCTGTTACTCTTCCATCTTGTAGGTTTTCGTGATGGAAAATTTAGCGCCACATAGTTCATCCCATCCTCTTCACCATCCTGATAAAATGTGTTAGACATTAGTGTTTAGTTTGCAAAACAAATAAAAAAATTTATTAACACAATTATTCAAAGATAACTTATGTTCTATTTATCCAGTTTACTGATACAGAAATGGTTTTGGTTTAATGAGCAATGCAGTCGGTGACACTTTTGTTTCAATAGTTTTAAGACAAGTCATAAGCTGCGGATGCGAATGCTTGTGTTGTGTATAGAAATTCGCATTTATATAAAATTAATCTATAATAATCACCACGTATTGAAGAAAATAAAACAAGTTTCATTTCCTCAGATTTTTTTCTAGATTGTATCTATTCCCAATGCTGTTCTTTTTTTCCTCCTTCATTAATGCGTTGTTTGCAATTACTCCTGTCAATAATGTTGTGTTTGGTCTTTGTTTTTCTTTCCATAGAAAGTACAGTATGTCTGGCCAAGTACTTCTGCATTTAGCTATATCTGTTTCTTGGAACGTGTAATTGACTGAGCTGTTTCTGTCAATCCCTATTAATTCTCTATTATTTCTTATTTGCCACAGAAAGTACTCCTAGCTACATGCAACATTTTTTCCTAAAGAAATTCTTTAATTGATTAATTAAATAAGGTGGATCAGCAGGCCACATAATTTAATTTGTTCTGTATGCAGTGAGGACAAAAACATACCTCAAAAGCCTTCCCTGCACTGTTTTATGTGCAGGGAATGTGTAGCTACATTTAACACTTGGTTAAAATATCACACTTGGTTAAAATATCACCTTTTATTGATAATTTCATTTTAAAACTGTACAACTAAAAATATTTGGCAATTATAAAAATAAAAATGTCCATTTTTATGCTTTTAATATTTTTAAGTTATTTTACCATATTGCATGGTTGATCCTCATCCAGTTCAGTAAGAGTTGTGGCTGTTACATCTGTTTAAAAGAAAAATACATTAATTACAACAATCATCCTTTTGACCTTCAAGTATAATCTCTTAAAACTGGTAAATATGAGAGTTTAACAGTGTGTTAGGACAAAAAAGCAAATAGAGACTATCACCAAGGTAACTGGGTTTACTAGCCCGGACTTTTGCAGAAGCTTACCAGGGCAGCAGCCTGGAGCGCTGGGGGATAGGTTCCCAAAGGTTTGCCTGTTTATATATATATATATATATATATATATATATATATATATATATATATATATATATACAGTGAGGCAAAAAAATATATATAGTATATATACAGTGAGGCAAGATGAGAGAGGCCTGTAATTTTCATCATAGATATACCTCAACAATGAGAGACAAAAGGAAAAACAAATCCAGAAAATCACATTGTCTGATTTTTAAAGAATTTATTTGCAAAATGTGGTGGAAAATATATATATATATATATATATATATATATATATATATATATATATATATATATATATACATATATATATATATATTTGGCAGACATAACTACTGTAGCAATATGCCTGTGATGTTTGTGATGTTTGGGTTTGGCCCATATCTTCTGAAATCAGGCCCTGATATATAAGGCTTAAGAGCTATTAATTACTTAAATGATTGTGTATGTTGTAAAAAAACAAACCTACCTTTGTGAATTTCCCGAAGCCGCTTTGGCTTTCTTCTTGTGAGAATCAAAGTGATGTTTACAAGTACAGAACAGGCCAAAAGTCCGCTGAGCACAATAGCATACAGGCAAAATTCTTGTCCTAAAAAAATATGTGTACATATATTACATATAATTCTACATATCTATTACATCTTGCTTACTTAAATCTACTAAAGGGATGCGGAGATTGTATGTAAGCTTTTTAAGTGCTAGATGTTTACCATTAGTCTCAAAAAATTCATCATAACCTTTATTTTGCAACTTTCAACTACAATCAGATTTGGCATGGGATGAAAATCAGTCTCTTAATATTAAGAAGCATTAGTGTGCTAATTGTGTACACCATTACAGATCCATTATATTGCCCATTATATTATCCATTATATTATAATACTTATTTAAAAAATGCCTAAAGTAATTATAAAACACAACAATAATGGGCTTGTGTTGTTTCAGAAATGATGAAGATTGTTATGTTGGTGGACAGAGGTGCAATCATTCTAACTGCCACTCTGGCTCACAACCCAGGGCGGCATTGCTCTAGGGTGGGGCTGACGTCAGAACTTTTTTCAACACATTTGGTAATTTGTGAAACTGGCTGTAAGAAATCAATCTGTCATGCACTGTAAATAAAGTACTTCTAATCCTTTTAGGCAGATACAATAGGCCTATAATTTAAGATTGCCTAAATACATACTTGTCTCCACTTTGGTTCCTTCTCCAAACAGGATCTCCCCACATGTGACCACAGCACAGTAGTATGTTCCAGTATCCGAGGGGCTCTGTATGGTTTTAGACAGGCGGTATTCACAGCTGCCTCCTGGTTGTGTGTCACAGCGCTTTTTATCAACATAGATGAATCCTGGATTAGATTCTGATTCTGCTCTGAACCAGAACACGTTGTGTTCATCGGCACACTGGTCCGTGCTTTCTTTTTCTTTTTTCTCTGACTGAAGTGAACACTGCAGAGTCACCTCGGTGCCAAGCGAAACAGACTTCATGCCTGAAGTTTGATTCACATAAGAAAACTTCTTATTTTGAAAATCTGAGTTTCAAAAAGCAGAAAGAATGGTCCAAAAATGAATTAACAACTTGTTTTGATCAGACATGAATCCAAAATACAGCAAGAAGACAGAAATGAAGTTATCTTACCATTCACAGCTAAATTTGTTCCATTAATAAATACCATTTCGTATGCTGATCCTGCCTGACATAAATATGTTGCTTCATCCTCTTTGCTGACATTAGTGATGGTGAGATAATGCATGTTCCCCATGTTATTAACTTTGAATGTTGAGTTTGGAAAGTGTTGTTCAAGTTTCACATTGCTAAAAGTGCCCTTAGCAACTGTTTGAACCATAAATCCATAATTCATCTTGTACCAGTAAAACAACCCATTGTCAAACCCAGCTGCATTACAGTTCAGCGTCACAGTTTGACCGAGTCCAGCTTCAGTCAGAGGGATGTTGTCAGGATCCTTTAAGGTTTCAATCACAACTAAAAAGAAAAAATAACAACAATAACAAAACCACACAACAAGGGAAAGTACTCCAAATCAGTCTAAAAACAAAACAGAAAGTTTACACATTTTAAGAATTGTCTTCTTTAAACTCACTCATTGTTCTTAGAAGAACGAAAGCAGCCAGTCCTCTGACCATTGTCATCCTGTCAGCTTTCTCTTGCACAACTGATGACTTTCCACTCAGTTGGAAGATTTAGGTTATCAAAGTTGACGAGATGGAAATTACTCTGATTGGTTAAAACGTAGAGAACGCACACCCCACAAATCAGCAAAAATGTGACCCATTTTTATCCCATCTGAAATAAAACGTAAAACATTTACAAACGTCCTTGTCAAAATAAAAAAATATATCTTTTTTTTATAACAGTCACAGTCTACAATTAAAAGTTTAAATGATTTTAACCAATAACATTAACACAAAGGTTTGGTTAACTCCTTTCAACTTGGTAATGTTAAGGATGAACAATTTTTAGTTATTTAACACAGAGAAGAAATTCTTGTTTTGACAGTTAATTGCTATATAATTTAATTTTTAGTCATTTACAAAATAACTGTCTGTTACTGCCGTATAACATCCTGAGCCAAGTGTCCCTATAATCTTACACTATTTACAGTTTTATGTTGTATAAGATAACGCTGTTTTTTGTTCTTTTTTATCGGGAAAAAGACTTTTCATGTATATATATAAAGTAAAACTAAAAGCAACAATGCGATTGGGGTGGTCTCCAATGGTGCAGGGGTAGTGAGCACGACCCATGTACAGTCCTCGACGTAGCTGACCCCGGTTCGATTCTGGCCTGAAGTCCTTTACCACATGTCTTCCCCCCTTTCTCAAACCCCCCTTTTACTGTCAGCTTACTTTGAGCCACTGGTACCACAAAAAATAATTATAAAAAAGTATCAACGCACTTTTTCCTAAAAACTATGCTCTCCACAAGTTCTTAAACATGTGTACTCAACACAATATCTGTATAACAGACTTTCTGAATAAAGCAATTGGTTATTTTTAAATATTTCAAGATTTACTGATAAATTAACAAAAAATAAATTCATGAATACAGGTATTTGATTAAAAAAGACGTTTTCTAATTCTTTTAACTAACTGATATTAAACATTTTACAACAAATTGTTCTCAACCACAAAAAAAAGTGTTAGGTGTGATTAGGCTGCTACAATGAAACCTGTTTTGGTTTTAACAGGAGTCACCTCTTCTTTATTACAGAGTTGATCCATGCTGACGATCATCAGTGTTATATCAGGAGTACGTCAACTGGAAAAACTAACCTAACTCAAAAACATTTTCATGTGACCTGAACCATAATCTTGGACAATTGTATGAAAACAATAAATATCCCTGAAAAAGCTGTAAGTGAAATTGTTGTTGTTTTTTTGGTTTGGTTTTTTTATTACAAACAATGACTGAGAGGTGAGGATGAAATCAGTGCAACAAAAGAGGTCACCAGAATAGCGCACAAGTTGTGGAGACCGACTCTTTGCAGCCTGAGTGTGCTCAAACGTGATAAAAATCAGGTCTACATTTCTGCTTTGGGTTCTTTAAGTTCATCACATTATAAACTCAACTCACACACTCCCTTTTATATGCTCTTGCAAATAACAGAACCCAGTATTAAAACAAGAAGGACACTCTAGCATTTAAAAAAAGAAAAGGATAAGATTAAATAAACTAATCTATGTTGATGATGTAATTACTTATACAGATTCAATACGTAGA